>NC_050602.1:22830000-23130000 GCF_013368585.1 Megalops cyprinoides | reverse complement strand
TCCCAGCTGCAGAATGAGTGTGTGGTGGAGCACGCTGTCCACCTGGCCCAGGAGGAGATGGGCATCACCGTCCACGTCCGGGACCTGCGGCCCCTCACCCACCTTTTCAGGGACACCTTCCACTTTGCCCCAAACATCCGGCTCGGGGAGCTGGTCCTCCCGCACCTCACTGCCAACTTCGGCCCCATCTACCTCTGCAAGCTGCATCGGGTCAGCTAGGCCTGCCCGTGATTGGTCAAGACTGGTCACATGCTTGACAGGGCATGAGGGGGAAGGTGTGTTTGTAGCTCCAGAGTGTCACAAAGGGCTTATGTCCTGGACATTCCTCACCTTCAGAAAGACGCAGCACTGAAAAACTGCACCAGTTGTACAGTATGTTCTATATGTGAAATGTATTTATTCTCTATGGGTGAGTTATCATATATATTTTAAAAACAGCTATGTTTGTATGCTCGCTTACGTTAAAATCGGCAATAAAATTGTACAAAACATATTCATTTGACTGTTAACCAGGGGTTTTGCGCCTTCCTACAACTCCATCTCATTACATTAGTTTGTTGTTCAACCTTGTGAATGGTCTGGGCTGCTCTGTTTGCCGTAAATTTAAGCCGACCCAGCTTTGTGGCTTGGATCCACTGTGCTGTTGACTCAGTAAAATATCTGCTCTAGATAGGCAGCAGATCAGCTTTTAGCGGCTCAAGCGTTCTCCTTATATTTCCGATTCCTTTTTTGCCCTTCCATTTGCATATGAAATAAACTATAAATAGATGGAATGTGCGAAAACAGTACAGATCACCAAAATTAGAACAATTCTTGCTGTTGTTATACTTCTTGGATTCCTATGCAAGGCATAAATGGTGAGTGTTGTGTCTTGGTGTTCTCCCATGCATCTCCTTCTTACAGCTTGCAGTTGTACAGTTTCTCCTCAGTGATACTGTGTGAGGGGACCATAAGTTTATCAGCAGTAATCGCTGTTAAACAGTGATTGCACTTCCCTCTTCAGCCTGTAGATGTCAGCAGTAGACAGTAGTACAGCTGTGCGGGACCCCTGTGGAGTTGCTCCCAACTGCTAAAGAGTGTTCTGATTGTAACTTGTCTTTGGTACAGCTTTTAACTCATCAGCCAACAGGTACATTTTGTTGGTGTGCCTCTACAGATGGGTGAATTACTTGAGAGAAATCGTATGTATGGACACAGTTATGTGTATTAGTTTCAATGGTAGCAATGTTCGTGGTAGTATTCTGACATTTAATATATCACATAACAACATAATGCGTACAAAAATGGGGTCACGACACATCACACGCGCACACTTTTTTCTGTTGTATTTCTTTGATTTGGGACGTGCTGGTGACGTAGTCACGCACCTGCAGGCAGCCAGCCTTCCAGGTAAGCTTGTACAGGTGATCTGCTGACCGGAAGGGGAGGAGAGGACAAATTTGGCGGCAACTTTGAACATGGCGGAGAAGTTGGCGTCTGTCGGTTTGGCGCAGTCTAGATGGGGAGACCGGTATTCAGCAATTTGCTGGAGCTATCAACGACTTGATCGTTTTCTTATCGCTGTTTGTGCTCGCGGAGACGCCGGTAGACAGCGCTTGTCTGGGGCCTACAGCGTGTTCCTGGGTCACTTCGTTATACTGTTGTGTCGCTCGGACTCGCAAGCCCACATTTTTGCAAACCGGTTCGCTCTCAGTTTCCTGAAAACGGGTGTTGAACGATCGCCTTTGTGTCATCGTTTTAATACAATCGGCTGAACAAACCAACGACATGGCTCCGGTGGGTGTGGAACGAACAAGACAGCTGGCCCGTGGCGAGATCCTGGGAGTCGGTGAGTCAATAAAATCACCTTTTCTGTGTTGGATGTGGGGGTCTGGCCGTTTGTTTTTATACGTATTCATACCACGCACAGTTCGGTTCGGCTAGTTCTTTCCTCTGCATGCCATTGGGTATCATTTGCTGTTGAGCAATGGAAGCTGGTCGTAACACCTGTGCCACTCGCAGTCATCTCAGACGATCATCGTATGAGTGCAGATTGAAACGATTGGCCCCACTTCCTGTTCCTGCTGACAGATTACTTATCATTCAATGAATACATTACACGATTGTGTTCAATTAAAAAATGAAACGCACTGCTTAACCCTTAACCCTTAGAGTCAGGTGTTCAAGGCCACTTCATTTACGTTGTTTTGTTGTGCTTGCATTTGAGCTGTGTTGTGTACATACTGACCAATGTTCATCAACTGTTGCTCTCATTTTATTTTTTTCTGCTTCTGGTGACTCTTGTTTGCTGTGTATGCCCTCCACCATGTTGGTCTTACATGGTAAATAAAGTGTTAAAATCCCAACTAATGGATGGAACAACAGTTTTAACAACAGTGCCATACAGTATCACTATGTTTTTAAACAATTGAAACATTTCACTCAAGTACCAGTCACGAATTCCCTCCTGTTCATATCTCTTCAAATGAACTATATTAGTTAATTCTCACAAGACTGTATTAGACTATAGTATTTATGTAGATATTAAATGTAACACTAGATAAGTGTCATGTTTTTTGTTATATTTTGTTCTATCAATGTCTTGCATTGGTGACTGCTCGACTTTTGTACAGTTGGCCTACAGCTCTTGAAATATCTAGTGCTCTGCGTATGAAAGGAAATGAAGCCCCCTTTATTTTACCATTAAACTTTGGCTGACATCCATCTCAAAACACAAATATGAAGTGCTTTCCGATTGTGGAACAGAGCGGTAAATTGAGGGATCCTTTGAAGCTGTATATTGAGATATTTAGCTATAAACAGCGCATTCTGAATTTTAGTGTATGCTTTTTGAGATATTACGCAGACCTCAGTGGGACGAAACAGTGGAGCATTTGTGGAAGAGTCATTTCGACAGAATGCAATGTATAGTGATCTTTCATGGCGGTGGGTGGGAGATAATTGCTGGCTTAATATAGCGCCTTTATGCTTGTGACTCTCCCGACTCAGCGTCTGCATTGCCTCGCGTGTTGCGAGCACGGGCTCAGAGAGGGAAAGGCTTTTTGCGGGGGGCACCTCTCGCGTCCTCGGGGACCGGCCCGCTGTCCCCGGCCCGCTGTCCCCGGCCCGCTGTCCCCTTGTTCATCTCGGCCAATGAGGCCTGAAAAGGTGCATCAGCGTTTGCAGCGGAGGCTCATGGGAGCCATTGACTCCCCGCTGTCATTAAGCCGCGTGATAGCGGCCCTCGCGCCGGCGCCGGGGCTGCCGAACGGAGAGGGCTGCGGCTGGCTTTGGCGGCTCCATTAAGGACGCTAAAATGGGATGTTTTTCTCCTCAGTTTTACCCTCTGCCTTTATTCCACAGATGACTGAAGATAATTTTCTGTGCGATTGTGAGTGATTACTGTATTACCGCGGTAATAGAAGGAATATTTAGGAATGCTAGGGGAATTAATGACACATAAAAACTATTTCTGTACTGACTGCTTCCGTCGGCGGGGCCAGTTTGCTATGGCTGCATCTTGTGATTACCCCAACGCATTGTAAATATACGTTTCCTGTGGGTTTTACATAAATTTACATTTTTTAACACTCAGGAGAATGGAGACCATTAGGGACTAGTTCTTTTTTGTCCCTTTTCTCTCTCTACTGCTATTTGCAGGGTTCATTATTGAATGAAGTGACAGCTATGGTGTGTGTGTGTGTGTGTGTGTGTGTGTGTGTGTGTGTGTGTGTGGTACGGTGGTAACTGACTGGGACTTTTTCCTCCAAAAGAGGAGGGTTGGCACAGTATGTGGCATCCTGTCAGAATGCTGGGTATGAATCCCTGTGAGGATTGTGGCAGTCAGATTGAAGCCCCCCCCCCCCCCCCCCCCCCCCCCCCCCCCTCACCCTTCCACTCTCCCAAAGAGCTCCTTGTACAGTGGTGCTCAGATGGTAAGGTCATACTACCCTGCATCCTGTTCTCCTTGTCTGATCAGCACTAAATCCAAGGTGGCGGCTACTCTCCCGGCCTTCCCCCCGCTCTCACTGTGCCCTGTGGACATGACAGGAGAACATATTGTACGGTTAGGCCGCGGCCTTGTCTCCAATGAAAACCTTCAGCTGCTACCATTACCTTCAGCACACGGTCACCGGGGCCCATTTAGTTCTTTTTTCCTCCCGAATTGTTTCACTGACTGTCACTCGATGGTTTGGGCTACAAAGAAAAAATTGAGGAAGCAAAGTAGTTGTTCATGTCTCTGGGTAAAGGTGACCTGCCCTGAGAATCTGGCAGTTTCCCCCATGCATGGGATACAATGGATGTTAGTGCATCATGTGGGCCATAGGAAGAGAGACGGTGCTGACCAATCAGAGCTGATCAGAGGTGGAGCTCCCCTGCAGTGCATCGAGACCTAGAGAATTAGGAAGCCCTTGTTAATAATGGAGGTGGTGATCATTGTAATTAAACAAGCAGCCGAGACATCGCTCTTACCTAACAGAGGCAAAAGTGAGCGGAAATTGCAGGAAGAGATGCAGTTTCTCTCCCTGCGGTAGTGGCGGTTTGGTAATTTTCCTTACACGCAGGTGGCAGTTTGGGCGCCCGTTTTCCAACTTGTTAATTATTTCTTCAGCCGAATGCGAGATTGATGAGAACCTCTTTCCCTGTATATTCTGTATTGCTTATGTGCATGCCCAAAGGAGCGAATTTCAGCTCCGTGTAGTTTTTTTATGCGATTTCATTTGTCATGTACTTTCCGGACACCCTCATCCAGGGGAAACTTGCAGTGCTGACAACTGACAGCCTCAAACAATCTGTCATTTTATGATTTTTAATTTTTTTTTCTTTCTGGAGTTGTTACTATAAAGTGCTCTGCTCAGGGGTATGGCAACATCCACAACCCTGAGGCACTGAGCTCGTTACCTTAGCTACAACACCGGATACCAATTTGCTAATGCCCGTGTTTAGAGGGATTGAACCATGGCACATGCCTCTTGCCCTCTGTGTCGTTCTGCACTGGCAGGCTTTTGGGCAGCGGTGGGCAGGATGTTGTGTCCAGGTATAGAGGGTTCTGTGGAGGGGGTGGGACTGGCGTGGCCCCCCCTCGGGGGGTGTGTGGGGTGTAGCGGATAATCGGTCCGGTGTGAGGTGGACTCCTGAACCGGAGAGGATCACGCGGCGGGAGGCGGCGTCTGTTGTACAGCGTGAAATTACAGCCCAGCTGGAGTCCCGAGCCCCACAGCACCGCTGGGGAGCCTCCTCCCCACACGTCCCAACCCTGCCCCCCCCCCTCCCCTTTCCCCCATGCTGAGTATGGCAAACGCCATGCCCCCCCCCCCCCCCCTCCCCCGCCCCCCCGCCCCGCCAAACAGCACTTCCACCTCTCCCTGCTTGTCATGATACAGGCGACACCTCTTTCATAGCACCTCCTACCTCATTGGACAAGAGAGACCCCCCTCCTCAAAGCTCCTCCCTCTCTCTACACCAGGTCTTGAGCAATCCTGTTCCTTAAATGCCTGTTTCTTTTTTTTTCTAAATAGCACAATTGGACCAATTATTACATCTCTGGCAGCCCAGCTTAAAGGTTGCCTACCCTTGCTGTATACCTGGTCATGATACACATTACACCCCTTCCACCTCCAGTTCTTCCACACCCTACATTGGTAACACTGCACACTAATCCCTCTGTCCCCAAATGACACACTGGTCTCAGTGTATGACCCAGGCTCCAAGCACTTCATTTTTCTTAAGGACACATCAATGTGTACAGCACTCTTTGTGCCCCCCCCCCCTATCATCTTATATGACACTGATTTTATTAACTTGATGTTAACACTAAGTATTTTAATATATATAATTACATGCTTAATTACTGTATGCCACTGACAACCTTTACCTCAATGTATAGATCCTTACTCCTAAGCTCCAAGGTTTAAAATGGGAGTAATTATCATATGTTATAAACCATGGCTACACAAAAGCATAATTTACAAAAGTTCCACAAATTCCTACAGTGCTCCTGCATGCATCTCTCTTCCTGTTCAAAGACATGCCCCTCCCACCCCCGCCCCCACCACCGGTACCTCCCTTGCTCTCTGCTCAAACAGAAATGTCCAACACTTCTACCCTCTACTCCTTATTCTGCTTGTCCTAGCTGGACCTCAGTGGTTGAACATGTGACCACAGCCAGTGTCCAATCAGAAGACGGTGTCTGTCCTTATTTAGCGCCAGGTTCCTCCGCTGATGAGTCTGGCAGTGTCACCTTGGTGTGTAATTTATCCTGACCGAAGCAGTGCCGTGGTGACAGGCACCGAGGCAACCGCCCCCCCCCCACCCGTCCTGTCGGCCAGCCTTTGGCCGCACCCAAAACTGAGTGTTCTTGCCTTAAGAAGATTACCCTGGGCTGAGATAGCAATGGATTAAATAAGCAAGAATACAAGAAGATAAAGTGGAACTGAGAGGGTGACTGGAGCAAGCAGAGTTCAGACACCTGTTGTTCGCCTCCCCTTCCCCTCCCCTCTCTTTCGTCCTCTCTCTCTTTTTGTTTCTTCTCCCTCTCCCGCACACCCACTGTCCCTGTCATTTCCCACCCTAAGGAAGAGTGGTCCGCTTGGCTTTGCGCCGCCTCCGATAAGTTGTGCTTTCTCAAGATATCGAGTTTCTAATGTGTTGCACAATGATTTTAAAGCTGGCCAAAAAGAGAGAGAGAGAAAAATCCGCATTCTAAATTGTACCCAGAAATAAAGTAAAATATCAGATCTGCGGGCCCAGTGTGTGTGTGTGTGTGTGTGTGTGTGTGTGTGTGTGTGTCTACGTGTCTACGTAGACGTGCGCGCGCGCGTGTGTGTGTAAGACCGTGTGATTGTGTGTGCCACTAAGCCTGTGGTGGTTTCCAGGAGCTCTTTGATGTGTATCTGGGCAGTGCACTATTAGGGGGATTTTCCGATTTGACAGCTTGGAGAATACCTGGCGGACCCGCGATGCCAAGGGGCTAAAAGAATGCTGGAAACAGGATTAGGATCATATTCTGGCAGTGCCTGTCACCTCCTCAATGGACTCGGGTTTCTTATGGTGGCAGAGCTCATTCTCCGCGTGGCTAAAACCTTTAGTGGGACCATAAAGGGGGTTTAAGGAAGAAAAAAAAAAGCACTGATTGAATGGTATGCTGTGATTTTTGTTCTGGGGAGCCGCTGAATGGGGAGAGGCTGGGGGAAATTAAAGAGCCAGTGGTCCTTTTTCTCTCCTGAAGAAGGGTGGGCAAGACCGCGCTGCTCCTTGGACAAACTTTGCGGCCAAATCCCTTTGGTAGACCATAGGACGTCCTTGTAGAAGAAGAGACTAGCGCAACGGGATAGCGGCGTCCTCCACAGAGGCGGTGGCCATTTGATCCTCTGTGGACCGGCTCTGTGTATCTCGGCAAAGTCCAACATGTAATGGGTTTAATGGGCTTTAATAAGGTGTTATGACACGTACTTTGATAATTCAGCTTTATCTCTTCCCAGAGAGCTTAATGAGGATTGTTTACGTGTTTGTTTTTGATCTGAGATATATTGTAATGTACACTCGGTGTATGAGTGAACATTAAAGAAATGTAAATTTCTAGGTCAAAAAAGAGAGGTCAGTACATTGTCTTTTCTGGTTTTGTTGGGAGAAGCAGATATTCTCTGAGCAAGGTCAGCTTCAGGCAAACGCAGTTGACATCCCTTGGATATGGAATTCTTCATCTCCCCTCTTCTCCCCGTTGAGTGTTTGCCTGTCGTGCAGAGCAGATTGATTTGATTGTAGGGCATGCCTCTTAATTGAAGCGCCTGAACAAAGTGCACCAGGTTCAAGGCCCACGAGGAAATCTGTTAAATGGCCTCCACAGAAAAATGGCCTCGGCTCAATGGCTGTATGCTGCACCTTGCGAACCCTCTAAGTTGACAGTGCCATCTCTCCCCCAGCCCCTCCTGCCCAGCAGCCAGTTCATAATTTGCTGTTTGTTTTGGCGGTGGGAAGGAAACCCTCTTTCATACTGGCTGTTGTGAGGCACGCCCACTTTTCTCATTGGCTCCTGTTGTGGGCCACCTCCAAAGGCCCAATTTTACTCAATGCAAAGTGGATTAAAGCTGTGACCTCCTCTTGCTGTGGGACAGGACCTTTGAGAAATGAAAAGGGTAACTAGTACTGAGCCTCAAAAACCATGGGGTTCAGGTGCAGGCTAAAGGTAATAGTTATTTTGCAAAATTACACATTTGTTTTAGACAGCTAAAAGCAGTAAATTCTCTCCCACTTCTAGACAAATTTGCCAGGTGATGCTATTTATCTCCTACAAGTTCAAAAAGCAAGTTCACTTTTACCCCTGTTGGTCATTTCAGTGACATGCAGCAGGAACTCCTTGTATATACAGTATGTGAGAAGTTTAGTTGTTGATTGTTGTTCCTGCTCCATGCCTACATACCCATAAATGTACAGTACCAGTGTGAGACTGGCAGACTTCTCCTGTCTGGCTGCCTGAATCGCAAGCATGGGAGTGAGATGGAAATCACTGGAGCTTGTGCCCAATGGAGCCAGAAGTGGGGAAATGAACCTCCCCCAAATCGGAGGTCAAATTCTGCGGAGGTTATTGATGGCGTGCCACATTTCCGCGACAAGCACTCTGTTACGACCTGTGGCAAAGGTGCGATTGCTTTCTGGAGAGGGGACGAGGGCCAGCCCCCCAGCCCCGACACTCCTTGGCTCATTAGGGATGCAGCGTGTTCATATGCCTCGGTCACCACACGCGCTCGCACACACACTCACACACACACACATACACTCACACAAGCACACATGCACACACATGCTCATACACACACACTCTCTAACGCACACATATACACACACACGCAAACACTCACTCACTCACTCACATTCACTCACACACAACACAGACCCTTGTAACTGTAAAAAAAAAAAAAAAAAAAAAATGTCTGGAGCATCCTGCCAGTTGCCAGTTAAAGGGCCTGAGAGAAGGCTGTCACCATCCTAATAAATGAGCGGCTACATTTCGGGGTGCTTTGGGGCACCCCGAAATGCAGACCCCTATTTGCATGCTGGAGGGGAGGACCCTGTCATGCTCTACCAGACAAACAGGCTCCACCTCAGAACATTATAATCTGCCCCTCTCTGTCCATGCCCTTGAGGCCCTGGGGCGGAGCACGGTCTAAGGGAAAGGGGGGGATTTTGGAGGGTGGCGGTGTTTGTTTGCGCTGTTTGCAAACCAGCTGCGAGTCGCTGCTGCGTCTTCCCGGCATCTCGAGTCTCGAGTGCCGTTTACCGAATTAACGGGGATTACGCCGTCGGAGCGGAGTCCCTGCTGGAAGGGGCATCCCGGAGAGACAGCCGTTATTTACAGCGAGCGGAAGAACGCAGAAGCTGCAGATTCAATTAGCGGTTTGAAATACTGCCGCCGAGCCGTCGGAAACGCGGCGCACAGCGCAAGCGAGCGTGGCGGCAGCAGACGGGCAGGATGCCGGCGGAGGGGTGGGGGAACTCCACTTTATTTCAATGGGGCTTATGCATTTTGACAAACCACGCTGTTTAAGATATAATAGCGGCATAATCACTGCCCCCGGCTGTCATTCTTCAACATAATAGGCTGCTTATTCATCGCGGAATGGCTTACGTCGCTACGCGGTTTTCATTCCACAAGATTACCTCCTCTTTCTCGCTCGCCTTCCCGCCCACTCTCGCTCTTTTGCTCTCCTCCCGTCTCCTCCCTCCTTCTTCGGCGCTCTCTAGGTGCACGGCGACGTTGCCCTTGTAATACACGGCTGTCGCGATGTTTAGCACTGTCGTACCTCTACGCGCTGTTTTATGTTCTTAGTGATGGGGTGGGCAGGCATCTTACGTGACGACCTCTGCACAGGAGCGCTCAATGCGCCAAGAGGAAATGTCAAGAGACCAGTCAGGTCTCCAGCACAATTAGCCCGCTATTTAAGACTCCAGTCGCCTCGTTTACAAAGGAAACGTTTATCTTTGCCCATTAGTTCAATTATGTACTCAGTAACTTGCTGCACGTGGTTGGAGCCAGGCCTTATGTTAGGGGGGAATATGGGCGTGTTCAGCCGACCTTGAGCAACATTTGTGCCCACTTATGCCCTACCTGTTGTCATAGTAATAAGGGCCAAT
This sequence comes from Megalops cyprinoides, assembly GCF_013368585.1. Classification (NCBI taxonomy): domain Eukaryota; kingdom Metazoa; phylum Chordata; class Actinopteri; order Elopiformes; family Megalopidae; genus Megalops; species Megalops cyprinoides. The sequence continues at coordinate 23,119,890 of NC_050602.1, read as the reverse complement.
GGTGCAATAGATTATTTGTGAACTAATAATAAATTTTACAAAATTTTGGTGTCAGAGAACTTTTTGTAAACCACAGATGTTTCAAATAAAAGCACAGTAATTATTCAAAAATGATAACATGTTACATGCAGAGAGTATGTCTATGCCGATGTAGTCACCATAGATACAGATATCTGTGGCTGTAAACTTCAAAACCCTCTGCAATCTGTGCTCTGAGGAGGAGCCTGGTGTTGTGTGCTTCAAATGGCAAGCGACCTGAAAAAGAACCAGGGCCACAGACTGGGCTTGCAGACATCATAGGAAGCACTCGCAGCTACAGCACTGTGAAACACCAGTGATACTAATAACAACATAATGGCCCAACCAATAAGAAGCTTTATTTCATTCAGTGTCTGTGTAGGTGTATCTCACAAAGGCACAAAATAAAAGTCCAAAAATCAGAACGAGGACTGGCAGGCGTTACAAGTTTCAGTCTGAGTTTTACCATTGTTATGACCAATGATGGGCATCACTAAATGAAGCATCACTAAGCACTAGACCATTCGATGTAATTGCTTCATTAACGACGAGCAGGGTGTTAATCAATCAAAGCACTTCAACGTGAAGAGCTTAAAAAAAAAAAAGAACAGTTTAGCGCTTCATGAAGCCACCAACCTGTCACCACCAACCTCCAAAAAGTTGGTTAAGTACCTTACCCAAGGGTACAGCAGCAGTGTCCCAGTGGGGAATCAAGCCGGCAACCTTTCATTTACAAGTCCAGCTCCTTAACCACTATGCTACACTGCCGCCACACCTGTCTATCATATGGCTCCAGTTGACATGGGGTCTGTCGTGACGGAGCCAATCAAAATGCCTCTACCGCATGGTACACACTCTAGTGAGCATTCAGTGCATTGTACTCCCAATAGCTCCACCATTTGAAAAGTGCAATAAAAATTTTTGCCTTTTGGCAGGGTAGGGGGGGGGGTGGGTGGGGGCAGAGGGGAGGACCTCACATGACATGTTTTGAACATATCATGTGAGGTTGCCTCTTGAAGAGTCATGAGGAGTTATTACAGTTTTCTGATAGTGGAGATATCTGAGCACAGTGTGCTGAAGGCTCACCCTAAGAGAGCGCCAAGTGGTTGCAACATTTTGATTGTTACACTGGGCGCAGTGCATATCAGTTCTCACCTATGCTTGTCTTCCCCTAAAATAAACCCAACAGTGCCCAGCATAAGGTGGTGCACCCCACCCCTCCCAGCTGTTGTGTGGCCTGCTCTCCCTACCATTCTGCCTCCCCCCCATGTGCTGATGGAGATCTTAATTTTTATCTCACTGACATGATGTTGATCAGCTCACTGGCTGGGATCCACTCCAACAGGACAGTTATTATAAATCTAATTCAGCAGACATAAAACTGGAGTGTGAACACCTCCAGAAAGAGAGTGGGGGGAGAGCTGGGGCCATCTGGTTCCCCAAGCAGCCTCATAATCATGTGTGAAGCAGGATCATGTCACACACAGAGACATGGCTATGTATAGCAAGGCATACTACACTGAGTGCATGTACTGCAGTGACACCATGCTGCTACCCAGTTTCTTTGATTACTCGTTCAATGTAACCTCCTTGATAATCTTGTGCAGGGCAGGATCATGTCATATACCGAGAGACGTGACCATGTATAGCACAGCATGCTACACTGAGTGCCAGTACTGTGGAACAGCCCCACAGCCACACCAATGTGAACTAAACGTCACACAGCTACACCTGGTTCACTAATCCCAGCCAGTATACAGCCAGAGTTTGTCTGTGACAGTCACACAACATGAGAAATTGCGCTGTGGTGTGCAGATGCTTTTTTTATTTTCATGAGAGACGAACGGAGCAGTCTGCATCAGCAGACTGCATTCTGTTCTGTGTGCTTTATGGTGCACAAAGCCTCCTTTTTCCCCCCCATCTGACTCCAGCCGTAATCCGGCCATGCATCGTCTGCATGTTTACTGTATCTGGTAAAGAACGTCTGCTGTGTATTTATCTCCTTAATGTAAACCAGTTTAGCTATGGGGCTGCAGGGCAGGAGACCCACCAGGAGACAAGAATGGGAGGCAGAAAGCGAGGAGCCGCAGGAGGGGGGGGGGGGGGTTGTCGGGGTGCGTGAGGAGTCTACACACAGTGGTGCCTGAAAAGGGAAGTGGAGCTGTTGGGAGAAAAGAAAAAAAAAAAAAAAAAACGTAAATCAAGCCGAGAGAATTTTAAACGTTTTTAATCTGTGAGATAGGGACAGTAAGCAGCCGGAGCCAGGATCAGTGAATTGTGGGAGTCGCAGAGTCTTAGGGACGTTATTAGGCCCTAAGCCCCGAACACAGACAGCAGCGGATGTGTTGAGAGTTCCTGACTCAAGAGAACAAAGAACAGTACTCGCCACAAGTCGGGAAACCGCTGCTACAGACTCAGGTGCTGCTGGTGTCAAATGTTATTTTTAAAATGCTTTATTCTCCAGCAGTTTAAAATCAATGCAGACAAAACATAATTTTGATGCAGTCTAGTGAATCCAAACGACTGCACCCAGAATAATCTGCCATTAATTAGTTTCCTTATACTGCTGCTATAATTTAGTGTTATGGCTGTAGCACTGCTGTTCATGATTATGATTTTAACTGGACTGAATTGGGTGTCATAGCTGCACTCAGGGATATATTTTTGCAGCTCTGATCCCTCAGGTGTGGAGGGAAAGTGAAGCTGACATTGCAGTTTAACTTGTGAAAATACCATCACTTTTTATCATAGCGGAGAAATGTACTTTTTCCTCACTGGATGGCAGCATGTATTCCTAGCCAATCAAATTCTGCCATCAGCAGGTGAGCAAGCAGGTATCTACCACAGGTCACTTATCTGGGCCTAATGATGTACCAACGCATCAAACACACTGTGAGATATGATAAGAGGGTGGATGCATCACAGCATGCAATATAAAATGCACCTTTTATATACAATATAACTATGAAAAGCTGATTACAGGGGGAAAATGGAAGCCTCTCTCAGCTGTGAAAGCTCTTTATTTGGAAGGGGGGGGGGGCTAACTGCAGAGGGAGGAAGTATGAAAACAGTGAAAAATTGCGATGGGTCCCATCTATAAAGATCTTCAAACAATGCTTTATTTAGGACTTTTTTGTACAACATACCACTTTTAAAACCTACTTTATTAACTCAGGAAAACCTTTGAGTCCACTGTCTGCTCATTTTACTCTTTAACGTCACCACTTGGTTTGATGACCCTGTCATTAACAGTGACTATTCTTTTGTATGACCACAGCCACAATGGACAAGAGGAAGACTTACATAGACACCCAGACTGTATAATTTATAGAATTCTGCTGTTGAGGTGCAGTTGTGTCGCCAACTCAATTACAATCTTACTAAGGAGAGCTACAGGATCGCCCATCCAAATGAAGCTTCACAATCTATGACAGAAGAGAACCTTATGTGTCCCTTATCAGATAACATTTACAGATAAAGTCTTTTTCTCTTAATCTACATATAAAATAATTTACACCATTTCAGCCGATGAACTCACACCTGGCATAAGCAGGAAGAGGGTAAGTCCTGGTTCCTTGAAGTGCTTTTCACAGGGAACTTCCTGTCCCCACAGGAAGTACTGACTTCTGCTCGTCAGCCCTAGAGAGCCGTCAGTCGAGCTGTCAGTCAGTGTTTTTTTCAGGGTTTTATTATGCCCACGATTTGCTTAGACAAACTGAAATAATTCCATTATACATCAACTGTGTGACCACTAGTGGTGTACCTATTCGATAGCAAAGGTATATTTGACAATCTTATTCATCCAGTGGACAATTTTTTTTATTATGCTGGCGTGGAGCCTCTAGAGGTTTCCATCCATTGTGTTCCATACATGGGATTTAAGTGGAACTCAGATTTTGTGCACAGTTTATAATGGCATAATTTGCTGTTGCCCTAAGCAAAAGAGTAATTAACAGCTTGCACATTTAGTCACTGAAATCGTTTTCTCATTAAGGAGTCATTTTCCTTACAAGTGGTTTAATCCTGGTCATAAAACAGAGAAATTAGTCACATTTAATTTAGCTAAGGAACAAATGGTACAGGTTTAGAATCACACATTTTTTGTGTGTGCAACACAGGCGGTGTGATGGCAATCTCAGTTTAATTGCTCTGGGAACACTTCCACCTCTGGCTTGACCAGTCGCACACATTTTTCTTTATCTTAAATTCCTTCATTATTTTAAAATGTCCCCCTGCGTTAATTCGACGTTATCACAATATAGAAATTAGACGATATTGACATATCTTCACAGAAGGCAACACTGACTGATACACTTTAACCAGGGGAGGTGTGAACAAATGGGGAAAGCTATTTACAAAGTGGAGAAGGTCCATGCTGGAGAGGGTCACCTAGCATGGTCACATGAGGAGTTCTGATGAGGTGGACCCAGATGAACACCAACAACCTGGGAGATCTTTCCCCTCCCTTGCAGTCCCCACAACAGGCTGATCTGTAAGATGCTCCAGCTGATGTTGAACTCTTTGCTGGTTTATTTCCCATTTGAAGAGGGCTGCTTTCTTTTCTTGCACCTTTTCTGAAGGCGGCCAATGTTTTTGCCTCCTTCACAGTCCAATCCTGAATTCCAGGTTTACATTGACAAAATAGTTTAAGTTCTCAGTCCCAGTGATTGGTGACACAATGCTTCAGGTCGAGCACCTGGGGATAATGTCCTGGAGTTGGCTGTGTGGTTGATGTGAGGTGTGGTCAGGGGGTGCGTTGAGGAAAAGGGCAGAGGTATTTGGGGCCCCCCCAAGCTGGGCCTAAGTCCTGGGGGGTCAGTTGGGCAGGGTGTCCAGGCCCAGTGACGCGGCGTGCTGCTTGGCACGGAGGCGCAGGTTCTCGATGCTGGTGGTTTTGCTGTTGAGGGTGGGGAGGGTGCCCGCAGCCTGCAGGAGGGGGTTGTTCCAGACCTGCTGGGCGTGGGACAGTGACTGGTAGTAGGGCTGGCAGGGCAGGGAGCCCAGCGGTGCCGGTATGTTGACGTTCATGCCCAGGTAGGGCATGGAGGACGGCGTGCCCATGTCAAACGAGGAGTAGTGCACCAGGTTGTTGGTGGCGGCCATGTGCTGGCGGAACTGCTCCTGCAGGCGGAAGAGGCTGAGTGGAGAGGAGGAGTACGAGTGGCTCTGTGCCATCCCACCGCTGACACCACTAGAGGACGGGACCACCGGAGAGCCAAGTGGAGAGTCTGGTGAGGCAAAGGAAAACGATACATCTTGAGGTGTTTGTGAAACTAGAATAGCTCTCAGGACCGAATGCAGTAAATTCATTCACTTCCTCCAATTTTAAAATCTGAATTGCTCAATAACTTGCCATATAATTTCACACAATGATTCCCGCATGCATGCATGATTTGTTGCTTTTCATGCTGATGGGAAATAAACATGAAATAAATGCTTTTTGCTGTTTAAAAAAAAAGCAACCTGTTTTGTTCTGTTGAAACAGAATGAAGCGTCTTGTATGGATATAACATTTATGAATTGCGTGACTTTTGTCAACTTCACACAGACAGGTCAACAAGATCTGAAGAGCTGAAGTCCGTGCTGATCCACAGCAAGCTAAGGAGCTTTGGCTCCACAGACGGATTCCTTACCTGGTTTGGGGCTTAGCCGTTTGCAGGAAGGGGACTTGCTGCCAGGTAACAGACCCTTGTCGCCCTTCGGCTCATCCCGGAGCTGCTTGAGCTCCTCCTCCTTGTCGGTGTTGTCCTCCGTGGCCGACTCGCTGCCCGACTGCTCGGCGGAGGTGACATTCACCTCCACGCTCAGCTCGGTGGGCAGAGAGTGCTGGGGCCTCTCCGCCTCCGATAAGGAGGAGGATGAGGAGGATGAGGAAGACGATGGTGGGGTTTGGTCCTCAGAGATGACAGTCGCGGGGGGATCACACTTGTCCTCCTCCGCCGGGCCCTCCGCCGCCTCCTTCTGCTTCTGCAGCTGCTCCTTCTGCAGACTGCGCTGCTTCTTGCGAAACTTGGCACGGCGGTTCTTGAACCACACCTAAGGGTGAAGCACAAGATTATTTTTTTTAATCACAAAAAATGCACATGAGACATGCAAATGTATTTGTCTCTCGATATGTTTTCTGATCAAAATGCTTTAATTAGTCTGATAATGTTTTATGCATAATTTAATCCAAAATGACCAACAGCAAACTTTTCAAAAAAATTGTCTTGGTTTACACAAATTGCTCCAATTGGACTTTTTAATCATCTTTTTAATCATCTTTTAGAATCCTGTTGTTAACCAGTGTAAACGTATGGTAAATGAGTTAGGCATAGTGAACAGTTTGCTTGCGTACCTGGACACGGGCCTCGGGGAGGTTGGTGCACATGGCCAGCCGTTCGCGCATCACCACGTCCGGGTAGTGGGTCTTCTGAAAAGTCTTCTCCAGGGCCTCCAGCTGCTGCGCGGTGAAGGCCGTGCGACTGCGGCGCTGCTTGCGGTGCTGCGAGCCGTAGCGAGCCTCAAGTATGATGTCTTGAAATGTACAGCCGTTGGAAAAGAACAGACGTTACCAGTTTAGATAATGGACATTTCCTTTTATTCCATCCTTTTCTGACCTCTCATACAGGCAGTGAGTATTACAATATTTTAAAAATGAATGCAAATCCTTAAATCTAAGAACGAAGGGCATGCAATCATAGAAGTGTCTGTCACAGCACAAAAACCGTCATACATAATATAGTTGGTACTACGTTATAATAGATTGGCCGTGTCGTGAGTCGCCACAGCACGCGCACGTGTCTCTTACCAGCCAGTCTTTCGGCGAGGGTGAGCGCGTGCACCGAGGGTCGGTAATCGGGCGCGTGCTGGGCCTGTTGCGCCGCCTGCTGGTGGAGGTTGTACATCGCGCTGAGGGAGTTCATTGCGTGCAGGGAGTAGCCGTTCACTCCATAGTGCTGCATGATGGCCGTCACCTACAACAAAAAAAAACAGTGATGTGAGCCGTTTTAGGAAAATGGCGTGTTTTTTATGGATCACCTCTTCATTAGCCTACGTAATCAAAACCGTTTTTAGGAGAGAACGGAGTGGGTGACATCCTGCTTTATTCTGAAAATTAATTGCCATTGCATGTATCCTTTCGGATCATTTTCAGACTCACGCGCTGACCACCCTTGAAACACGCCCATTTAAATGATATATAACACGCAAGAATTTTGTTGATGTTATCGTTATTATAAAGCACTTTATCAAAGGGATGACATTGCTGTAATTAGACAAATTGTGTTTAGTGTTGTTAAACTGTCTTCATATTTTATTAAACAGGAATGGAGGGAGATCCTTATCGACGGCACTTTAATTGACCTGACACGATAATCTAATTCATAATGTTGTTCCCGTTTGCAACAAACAGCATTTATGCACATTTGACAAAAATTTTAACAGGGCAAAACAACATACAACGCCCTAATGTTAACTGAGTATATTTTTTGTTTCTTTTAGTAACCTACCATTGTCTGCTAGTTCAGTGCGTTATGCCTTCATAGTGACTGCTGTCGGTGAACGGTATGGCTAACAGTCCCTTTCACATACGAATCACGAGTGTATTCAGGGTATAGGCTATCCGCACTAAACTGTCCCAGCAGACTTGTCCCTCATTCTATGCTAAGCTCTGAAGGCTATGCCAGTGACCTGCAGAAACTCTCTCCTCCTTCATACCTAAATTGAGCGACCGCTGGTAGTCATCCGATGACATGTTACATCTACCTAGCGAATTCCAGGTTACGGTATGGTAGATAGGATATGGGGTCTCTGGAAATCCCCATAGTTGCTACATCTCTTTGGTAATTAATTGCATTAGTTGATAACATACTTTTTATGTTTTGTCACAACACGTGAAAACGGACCGCCCGGCTTGGAGTAAGAAGAGAGAGAGAGAGAGCTTAAATCTTCTTGCGGACAAAACCGGTATCTGTTAACATCCAATTATTGCCCGGTTTAAGCCATTAATTATACACGAGGATTCTAACTGGGATAATTATCTCTCTTTAATTTAATGTGGCGTGACTGATGCTTTATGAATGAATCTAATCACTTCATTTCCAAGTGATTGCAGTTACACAAAACCCGGGAAGCACCGCATGAAATCACAGCATAAACGAAACTGTTACCGTTTGGGGCAGTGTTAAATGTCCGAGCCAGGACTTCTAAACGAAATAAATGCAGGAGTAATGCATGTGGGAAAACGGTGACAAAAATACCCACGTAAGTGCGCTAGAGAAAAGTTTTTTCCAGTTATGGCCTATAATAATAATAATAATAATAATAGGCTAATAAACGACACCTTATAAATATACATTTGTTCATTGTCTGTTAAGTTAGCTTACTGCAAATATTTGCCTCAATACTAATATTTAAGAACTAAAAAGAATGTTTTCATGCAAGTGTATTTGTATATGAATGTATGTGTTTGTATCCGAAAAAATACGTATTCAATGTATAATGTTTCATTAAAGACATATTTAATGCATGGCATAGATACTAAAAAAGTACGTTGAATGGCAGACTGAAAATTGCCGAATATAAACGACACCACACTTTTTACTGTAAAGCTAGGACACATTTAAGATTTTCAAAAGCTAAATTTAACGCTGCGGGACATGATTAGATATGTATTACTGTCGTGGGCTTGGGCAAGCAGGAATATTTTGCCTCAACTATTTGTAACCCTAAGGAAAATGTATAAATCTCCCTCTGCACATCAGGTGTCTAGGGACTAGAGGCAGGGCTCGAGCCCCAAGACTCTGTTAAATTGCATTTTGTCATTTGATGTTTAGGATTTGGCTGTTGCACTAAGTGAACTATTCGCCTTCTAAAAAGCGTGTCTTTATCTACCTGCTTTTCATTAGAATTGAATGGTTAGTAATCATATTGTTTTGGTCAATTTAAACACCAGGAAATTGCCTATTTGTGCATGTAATGTAATTAATGTGAACTTAATTTAGTTAGCAACAAATAAAGCATGTATCATATATAGGCTACAATTTATTCAAATGCCTCTCAGGAATAACTGACTTAAACCTGTTTAAAAACGTCGTTTCTTTCCCCCCCCCCCCCCAGGCCAAATATTTAATAGAATAATTATATAACCTAGTAATCCAGTTTGGTTTGTATACGACACCTTTTCATTTTTCATAGGCTATTATTATTATTTTTAAAGTAGCTTTCTGTCGTTCTTGTTTTTTGTGGTTAGTTTTGATTAATTCACCTTGCTCACCAAAAGAGGAAAAAAAACCTGAAATAGTCATTCCTATTGATTTAAGTTCATCGCATTTAGGATGAAGGATAATATGTATGTGTCACAATATTAAGATACAAAGGTGTTATATTTCTAGAGTACCTACCAAACATCATTAACGTGAGAACGTTAAAGCTGTCAGAACGTCAATAGCTCAGTTTATAAAATATGTATTGCCGTGTGTTTGTTTAAATTGTTGTGTGTGTAAACTGAAGATGTAGGCCACGGAAAAGGTCGTCTCTAAAAATAAAGAGTGCTCAGCACTTATAGTCAGCGCACATAAAGTAGACTGCATCCATCTAGTCTAATTCAATATTTTAGTCGTAAAATAAGATCATTTTCAAGACTGCCCCGAGGGCAAAATCGGGGTGCTTATATCTCCACAACACATTTACTATTTGTGTGAAGGCGTCAAACAACGTAGGCCTATATTTGTCAATAAAGTTTAGGTAAACGTGGGATTCCTCGCCTCCCGCAACCGAAAGGAAATTATTGGCTGTAATAACTCATATCGAATATCTGCAGGGAATCCTGGTTTCTGTAAAACAGCGGACAGAACAACGGCGACTGAATTCATAGGTTTTGCTCCGTTTACAATGAAATGAATGCGTTGTAGTAATGTTGCGTCTTTGAATGTATTCAAATAACTCAAATATAATATAATTCAATTCAATTCAATATAATGAATTGAATAATATAATTCAATTCAATAATTCAAATATTATTATTATTATTATTATTATTATTGTTGTTGTTGTTATCCTTTTGTTTTATTTTATTATTTTCACAGTGAAATTGTAGCCTTCGTATTACAGACGTATTTAAATAAGAAGAAATGTCACTTTTTAAAATATACTTTAAATGAGATGTTAATTCAGCCAAACAAACCAAAAAATATATCTTTGTTTATGAAATTTGAGGACGTCTATGAGACATTCTGCTGTTGTGTATACGTGCAAGTGTAAACTGAAAGCCTTCATTTTCTTTGACTTTTTCACTGCAGTAAATAATCAACAGGATCATCTCTACAGTTATAATACAATCAGACCATGTATTTCAGGACCAAATCAACTACAGAGATCACTAATGTCTTTCATATACATGCACAATTTGTCCTCTATTTCAAATAAGCAAAGCTAATGAAGTCAAATGTCAGAAAAAATATTGGGAGGTATTTACACACTGGCATAAATCACACAATCCCCATTTATCTCGAGGTACAGATAAGCGAATATTTCGGAGCCCTTTTGCTGCATCGACAATATTTTGAAAAGGAGTAGGTCAGAGAAGCAAGTGCAGTCCACCTCTAAAAATGTATATATTCATCCAATTGAAATAGCTGTGTAATGACACCCGCAGTGCCCATTTTTAACCTATTAAGTCACGGCAACGTCTGATAAATGTGATCAGGGCGCAAGAGGGAATAGCTTAATTCGCCAGGACAGAAGGCGCTTTGCTAAACGTTTACTTTGCTCCCCGCGTATTTGAGTTGAATGAGGCCGTTTCTCCCTCTCTTTTTCTCGCGGTTCCCTGTCCCATCGCCGCGGGGCTGTGCACGGCTGAGATGTATGGGACCTCCGCGGTAAAATATGCATGTTGATCCCCATTTGGGTCTCCATCTAATGGAGGTGCAAATAGGTTTCGACTGCGGAGCCCGTCATTTATCATCAGCGGTGACACGGACGTACAGTTGTGGCCCATTACATTGTGTTCCGGTTGTGTGTGTGTGTGTGTGTGTGTGTGTGTGTGTGTGTGTGTGAGAGAGTGTGAGAGATTCATACAGTTCACAGTCAACCATCAGCGGGATACCACCAAGCAATTTCTTACTTTTGGGATTGTTTTTTTTTTTTTTTTTACTTTTACAACCGATAGCCAGGACGTGTTGATTAACTATGAGAAACCACGGGGTCAATGATGTGACATCGGTGTTTAGCACAAATGGGGTAACATTATTTGAATAATGCGTCTATCTGGTATTGTTGTCCATTCATCTAGTCATCCCTGTTCTATCCAATGTTTGTTTGCCCCCGGCGGCAGCACGCCGTGCTGAATGATTATTAAAACGTCATTATGTAAATAGACACGAGTTTACAGTGCAACTCTTTTATCCGGCTAAATTAGAGAAATTGTTACTGTTAGGAGCCCCTTGCCCTTAGGCGACTCGCATAGGCTATGGCAAGCGACAATCTGTTCTTCGCAGCGCGTCTCCTATTTGTATTTCGGACTGTCAAGGGCTGTCAGAGAAGTGATGATTTGTGTTTTCTAAAGGGATAGAGAAAATGTCATAGTCATCGTCTCTATCAAAACAATCGCCTGCCATTTTTACCGGCAAAGTAATTATAAACCATCTTTTGATGTAGCCGACGGAACCATTTAGTATTTAATTAATTGGCAGAATAATTGAGAATGAACTTGATGGTATTCGAAGGAGCAGGTTTTTTTTGCGTGTTTTAGCGCCCTTTCTCGGAGGACTGGAAAGTCGTTACTTGGAGTTGAACAGCGCTGGCCGCCCGCTTTAAGGTTCGGCCTGGGAGCCGAACTGACAGCAACTTCCGTTATCACGAAGGCCGTAATCCAGCCATCTCTGCGTTACAAGAAAGTCTTTATCCGTTTCAAAATTCTGAGATAACAATCACAAAATGCTTACGCACAATCTTAGAACACACAGAAGTAAGATACCGCACATGAGGTTCATCACCATGGAATGCGCTTGATAAGATATCTCATGACTGCAGCGTTTTTGAATAGCTTAATATTTGTTATTAAGTGATTTAAAATATTTTGTCACGAGGCATCTGGTGAAGAAAAAAAAACATTCTCCAATGTTGACCTTGACTGTTAGTTTTGAACTACGTGTTTGGACATTGTGTAAAAATTTATTTCTCTGGTTTTACTTCGTGGATTTTCTTCATGCCAAGACTGGAAAAACTTCTGCCAAAGTTTACGCACACGTTGATGGGTGCGCTCCTGTTACAAAATTATAGCAGTGTGTAATCTGAGTGCATTAGAAGCGTATATATTCACGCTCTTGCCGATGTCCTTATTTTGTTGTCTTTTTTGCACTGTTTACCCTGGATATGATTGCAATAACAGTTGAATGAACGTAATCGTGTAGATTATAAGATTCCTTCGGTGTGCTCCTATGACAAGTTTAAATGTGCAGTCATTGGGGGTTGCGCTTTGATTTTTCATTTCATATGCGTTTTTTTTGAATACACGCAATAGTTATATATTACTGTCAGCTTTAAATCTTTCTTGGGTTCACCAGACTACTGAGTAATAGTGCATTTCAATTAGATTATATATATTTTAATTTCATGTATTATTATAATACTTGCAGTATTCCATTCAGAAAAAAGTCCTCCACAAAGTTCTTACCTCTCCCAAACTCTCCCTTCCAGGTGTCCTTGAAGGTCTCTATGCGTATTGCGTATCCTGTCTTCTCGAGTCCAGTGTTTTAAGAGTCCTGTCTATTCTCCGTAGTCCTGTCTCTTCGGTCGCTTTGGAGCGTCTGCAAGTCCAGTCCTCCTGTGCCCCGCAGTACCCCGCGCTCTCCGCCGCTCGTTCACGTCGCTCTCTCCAGTGGTTTCGCAGTGTATCGCCAAAGCTGCCATCTACCGGGCCGTGGATTGCGGAAGCATTTTAAAGAGCACTTGCTGAAGTCATGCGAGCTTTTCAGTGGTCCTTTCCGGTGTCAATCAAACGTGTGGGGATTTTCCCCCCTCTCTCTTCTTAGACTTCTATCCCATGCCCCTGGTCTTTCTTAAATCAACTGTTTGTAAATACTGACGTAATGACATCTCAAATGGGACCCCATAGACACTGACAAGTGCAAACGAATATATCAGAGTTACGGGTGTAGAAAACAGGGATTAAAGAAGAATGTACCACAATTTTAAAACGAAAAAGATAAGCAAAAGCCTAATATTAATACAATAAACTTTTTAATGCGCTAGGTAAAATTATATATAGCCTACTGTTCAAAAAGAAGAATCAATAACGATGTTATTAGAATGGGTAGAATTAATAACGATGCTATTAATGCAGCCAACCCACATTTTATTTCCATTGAAATAATTGAGTAATATAATTATTATAATTTACAACAACCATTAACCTAATCATACAGACATGTTCTTAACAAGAGCTGTTCTTTTTCAGTTGGTTTAAGTAGAATACTCGCCATCAAACTCCCATTGGTCATAAACCGTCTGATCATTTGATCCATATAGTTTCTTGATGCCTTATTGTGTTCTTTGAAGTATAAATGGCAATAGTGCGTCGATACATTACGAAATTATGTGGTTTAGATAATATTTCAAGTCACAGGTGCTTGAGGGCCATTAACCTCTTGGTTTTCTTGACTTTAAAAAAATATCATTTACATTTCGACCATCAACTTCTGAACAGCTCTGCACAGTTAAACAGAGTGGATATCAGAATGGCAGTATTTCGGTTAAAGTTCTTAGTTCTAATCGTTATTCTGTTTATTGCTTTGTTTTGTTGTCGTTTTTATTTCAGTGATCGTTTTCGGTGGTGGTGGTGGTGTGGGGAGGTCTAATTTAGTTGTGGTCTGGGCGTGCGAGTGTAGTGCGCGTATACATATATTGCTTTTGGGTAGTTACATGGATCCAGGTCTATGGGTGTGTAGAAAGTTGAATAACTCACGCGTTCGTTCTGTTTGCTCTTGAGCTTTGTCATACCATTGCAGGGGGAAAGCGCGGTGGAAAACCTTTAGAGAGATCCCTAATAGATGCCAGGGTACTGCCTTTAGAATCTTTCCCGGCCCCGAAGGATTTAGGATAGGATTGGGGAGACAAGACGCCATTTCAGCTTCCAAAAACCCCTGTCTTAAAATGACTGCTGGTAAGAGGATTAAAACAATAATGCCCTTCTCTTCTTGAAGGGTTTTTTTAGAAAAGATTTCTTCTCCCGGAGCAAAACCGTTTAGGTTGGAATTAAGGGCAGCGAAAAGTAGCCTTTTAACGTAAAGCTTGCATATTTTGTTTAAATTCTTCGAGAAAGAGAGGCAGGGTGAAAATCTTAAACCGAATTTTATCATCGGTCATGTTTTCCCCATCCATATTATAACGGCCGCCAAAACATCCGATGGAATGGGAGAATATAGTCATTTTCCTCCCACACTGTGTCCTTACGTCGCATCGTTCAACTTTGAATGTGTATGTCTGTGTCACCTGTCACTCTGAGGTTGCACGGAGCAGCTGGTATTTTAAAGGTGTTTTTTTCGACTGAAGTCAGATATTGTATATTCTCTCTGGTTTTATCTTAGTGAGTCGGGCGATCTATGAGCAGACGTTTGAAAGTTAAGTTATAGAAATATATCATCTGTGCTACGCAATGGAAATTCTGTTTTACAGGTGTGTGAAGGCGCGCGAGTTTGTGAGTGTGTTTGTGTGCGTAATGGAGGGGGTAAGTCTGGGGTAAGAGGGATGGGTGGGGAATCGAGTTTGGCCATGTGTAAATTACAATGTTTGCTGCTTGTCCTGTACTCACTGATTCATACCTGAAAGTTATATGATCGGGTTGTTTGTGATTCGATGCCTCAGCAAACAAGCAAGTATTTGTTATTATTATATTGATTATATATTCCAATTATGCAAACGTATAATTGCAAAATAATAATAATAATAATAATAATAATACATGTTAATATCTCCTTAGAAGAGACAACGAATAAAAACTGAAATTTTCTGAGACAGATTTTTAGACGTTCAGTAAGTACACAAATCAAAAGGAACGATAGAAAATCTACAGAACATCTTACAAGTAGTGGCTATTCGCAACTGACTAAACCTCATCAATGCTTATTAAAAGCGTCCAGGCTAACAATGGGATTTTTTTATTCAATTACATTGTACATTTACATATTGTTTTCAGAATAACTAGAATAATTTATTAGGATTCTTTGAGTACATGGTAAAAAATGTATGTTTAATATGTATACTTTATATTTTTATTATAAATGATTTTTACAGCAACAGTAATTAACCGTTTTCTTCTTTCATGTGGAAAAAAGAAACCGCGTGAAGTCATGTAATAAACTACAATTTCTTTTGCTCTCTTTTTCACATATATTTGATGACGACTGTGCCTTTCGACGCGGACAAAAGTTTCATAATGTTTATTTTCTTTGGGAAGTTCGTTATTACTCCCAACCAACCCGGCGTCCCTCTCGGTATTGTCACCCCGAGATATCAGCCAGTATTTGGGTCTGGGATAGAAAGAGGATTAACTTGTGAACAGATAGAAATAAGAACTTAAACGGGAGGTAAATCTGGGCAGTGTCTCTTTGTGGGAACCGTTTCTAAAGCAATTAAAGCGAGAAGAAATTCTTCTCTAGCCTCTTCCTTAAAGCAGCTTTCTGTAGGACTTAATGCGGACTAACGTCCAGCGCATCTGAACGATTTAAATGCAAGTGTCAGGAGAGGTTCCTATTAAGATTGATTTAAGTGCTGCCATCAGAAAATACCACCCCCCCAAACACACACAGTAATCCAGCCAACCTCCGTGTTCACCAGTTTATACTCACTTTCTCCATATTCATCTTAAGTTTTCGCCCAACTCATGAGTTAGTATTATCTTTTAACGGTTTTGACCTCATTTTTGTTTTTGTTTGTTTTTTTTTCTGATTTAACATGATAAATCTAATTGCAATAGATGTGTCCTTTAATCGAGTAAGACCTGGAGTGTGCGTGAATGTGGTGGTATTTTTGATACCTTTCAGCGCATTATGCAAATCAGTCTATTAAATAATAAAAGGACGAGATCAACCATATAGGCTAGTTAAACTTGAATAATATATGGTCAGGCTATATACGTCGAAACGTTTGTGATATGAGGTAGTCCCAAAAGCGCCCTCGGTTTTATTTACACAATTGAACACATCTAAAAAAGACATCCGTTTATCGGCTTTGAAAAAAATCCCCCAGAAAAGGAAAATGCCTGGGAGACAGCTAATGTTGGTCGCTAATAGCTAATTAATAGTCCTAATGATGTTTCTGCAACTTCATGAATACATTACGTTTGCAATCCAAAAAGCTTTAGCCTTTGAGCCTCCATTCAAGGGTATTCCAGCATCTGCTCATTTAAGGGCAATTAATCATTTTGATGTATGGTTTAAAATTGACTCCTTCCTGGGGAGCTTTTTGACAAGAATAACAAAGCAATTTGCCAGGAGCCATCTCTTGGACATGTTATTAGCAGAGCCTTCATCTTAAACAGTTTTTTTTTCTCTTCCTCTCCGAATTAGATACCTGCGTTAAAGGGGCCGACCCACTTTCTTTTAATTTTCAACACCTTTCTTTGATTCCACTCAAATCCTTTTATTTATGACAAGATCCCGATGTCTCTTGTGTAAATCTCTACACAGAAAGTTTTTACCTACTTGCAATGCCAATTCCGTCTTAAACCTCTCTCTCTCGCTGCCTCTCTACACTCACACACGCACACAAACACTCACACTAGAAAACAAGGTTGCTTGAATGTCAACTTACCATCCATACACCAGTATTTTTATTTTCTTTAGATAGAGCACTGCTGACATTAGAAATGCATATTAACTGTATATGTAAAAGAAAGTTTAATTAAAGACATGCTTGACTAAGATAATGATTATGATGATGATGGTGATGATTAGCAGTCTGTACAATGTCAGTGTGTCTTCGCAATGTCTCTACGAATTAGGCATTGTAAAATGTTTATAAGAACATTACACTTAAGTAGGCCTATATTTTTTTAAACAAACATACGCTGTCCAACGAATGATTTGAGTGTCTCAGGAAATGCGGTTGTTTCAACTTCACCACCAAGCGTTTACCATGCATATATTTCTATATCTAATTGTGACTGCTTGACTATACGCAATTTCCGGACATCACATTTATAGTATCCACTTCACCAGTAATTTTGCTTATATTTAGACAGCACTCATACTACGCAGCACGATTTAATTAAAAAAACGTTAAAAGACAAAACCGCAAAGTTCTCAGCTTGTAGACATTTACATTACGTTACATTTACATTTATTCATTTGGCAGACGCTTCTATCGCCACAAAAGATATTTTATTCATGTCAAGACCAGGGGCAATTGTGTGGAAATAATTCTACACAGAGATTTTGCATCTATTCAGCCAAATAAACTCTTTCGTGATCCATGTCTGACACGTTACGATTCAGCAGGGAGTCATACAAGTGCAATGTAAACTGTGTACACACTGCGTTACGTCAACAGATCACGTGTCCAGGTCAATCAAAGCACTAACGACGTTTTTGAATAAACAGTACGAATGTGTGTGTTAAAAATAGGCAGACAGGAATTGTGAGGGTGGCAACAACTCTAAACATACATTACAGTTTACTGTCAGACTCGCATGTATATTAACATTATACACAAAAAATGGTAGTCTCAGTGATCAGTCCTAATGGGCTTTGGCCAGTGGCCTTATTCAGATGTTATTTAAGGCGACATCCAGAATCGTGAAATGTTCTCTACATGTCTATGGAGTTGTTTGCTGTAATCTTTGGGAAGCTTTTAAATTCATCTTCTCTACCGTCAAAGCCAAGTCACATGGAACAATCTGACAAAATTGTTTCCATTTAATATTAGTTTATATTAGTTTTGTAATACTGTGTGTTATGCATGCTGGTCCTAGAGTGATTATGTGTGCAACTGTGTCAAATAACAGTTAAAACGAAGGCACTGCCTTCTGACCGTTACCATTCATACCATTACCTGCTTACCATTCATTGCTTCCCTTCCTCACGGGATTCACAGAAGACTTAAGTGTGTGTGTGCTGCTCTCTGATTGGGTATATTAAGGATTACATAATTAGGGCAAGATAATCATACATGGGTATTAAGTGCAGTGAGAGTGAAAACTTATACAGTGTGTGCAATGTATTCCGTCCTTAACTTTGAGAACTAAATTTACATTACATTTACATTTTGTCATTTAGCAGACAGTCTTATCCAAAGAGACTTACAAAAAGTGCATACAAGAGCATTAGGATAACGGCAGAGACAGATCATTTAAAAGAACATTTAAGACAGCATTGCAAATTTTTAAATAATACATAGTATTAT
Source organism: Megalops cyprinoides (assembly GCF_013368585.1). NCBI lineage: Eukaryota > Metazoa > Chordata > Actinopteri > Elopiformes > Megalopidae > Megalops > Megalops cyprinoides. The sequence goes on along the minus strand of NC_050602.1, from coordinate 23,101,491 downwards.
GTTTGTTGTGGTTGCTGAAAGTAAATGAAAATGTTAAGGATGAAAAACATAACAGTTTTGTAACTTACTCTGAGACAAAAAGAAATTAGACAGAAGATGTAAAAAAAAAAAAAATGTGTGTTTGTGGTTCTTACATGCTATTTAGTTGTTGTTTTCATTGCAACAACATTTTAGAAAAATAGCGCTTACTCAAATTCATAACTGAAAGTTAAGGACGAAGCACATTGTGGTTAGATTGAACACAGACCTGAGTGGCTCAAGTACAACCTGTGGCAGCTTAATTATCACTGGGCAGTTTTAAACTGCAGAGATGATCTGATTGGCCCTGCTTCCTCCACACAGGTTAGAGCTGTCCCACTGTGTCTGAAAGCCCCTCTTCTTCCCCTCCCCTCCTCTCTCACACTTTCCCCCTGCCTTCAAAACAGGTTCTTCTCATACTCTTTCTCCTTCCTTTTGCTCCCTCTCTTTTCTGCCTTTTTCTCTCCCTGTCTTTCCTCAAGCCCTTTCTGCCTCCCTCTACCCTTTGGCTCGATCCCCAACACAAGGGGCCCCTTTGTACCGGCCTAATCCAGATGCAACACAGCTCCAGCAACACTGAGGGATAAAAGCCCCATCAAACCACAACTTTATGGGGGCAAATCTTTCCTAATCCCCCCGCTTTATCTAAACAAAGCCCCTCGCTTCTAATCCGCCGTTGGTTCAAAAATAAAAAAAAAAAAAAAAGAAAGGAAAAACAAGAGGAGGGGAAAAAATTGCGTGGACTTGGGTTTGAACCAGGAGCAAAGATCCGAAGGAGTAATTTCACAGGAGGAACTAACCACTTCTGACAGGCTTTCACCTCTAGTAAAAAAAACTCCCAAAAGAATATAAAAGAAGGATAAGATAGTTCAGATCTGGAAGGTGATATAGTGTCAGTGTCAAACATTCCTTGCTTGTGTCTTTTGGGAGATAATTCACTGATCGCTGTGCAAGCACTTGACACAGCTGATGTGAGCAGAATATTTTTGCATTCCTTAAAACAAGTTTTTGGTTGTCAGCACAGGGCCCTATACAGTCTTGGTGCCCTTTGTTTCTTTTGTGCTTCAACTGAAATCTATAGGATTTGATTTTTATTGTTCTGTTATGCCAAATAACCCGGAGTTTACACTGAGGAAATCTTTAACTGTATAGCGTAGTCCCAGTCTATCGCAGTGCGCAGTGTTTCCGTAGAGCATTCTGCGTGCATTCCTACAAAATGAATCAAACTTTGTCTCTAAGTTTGTGTTTATAACCTTTTCAATGATGTTCAAGCTAGGGCTGTGCGATATAGCTGTCGCGATGTATCGCATAGCTATTTTTAGCACAACAGCAGCTATCCCCGGTATGTGGCGTTGGGTTTCTTCCTGTATTTTAGTCATACCTGAGGTGGGAGCACACCAAAGTTCAGTGAAATGCTTCCAGGGCAGAAAAATATCACTTGTATCTACATTTTGGTTAACTTGCCTATTAGCTTTGAAAAACACACAGCGTATGTTTTCACTCTTTATCTTTGTAGCCATGTGTTTCTGTCTACCACTTGGAAGCAGCATAGTGCTGTTGCTGTGATATCAACATTGAACAGATACGCGTGGCGCTTCTTCCCCCGGAAGCATTTCACATGGCCTCAGAAAGCTGGAGGTGTGCTCCCGCATCAGGTATGACCAAAGGGAAGAAACATATGGGAAGAAACCTAAAGCCACATACGGGGGATAGCCGTTATTGCGCTAAAAATAGCTATGTGATATATCGCGACGGCTATATCGCACAGCCCTAGCTCAAGCCATATTCAATACTGAGAAGTCAGTGCAGGCAGACTGAGTCTGAAAAATTGAGGCACCCGCAATTTGTATCCGAAACGGTCCACGTGAATCCCTGTAGGAATCCCTACCAAAAGCAATGTGTCACCTGTTCTGTAGGGCACACCACCACAAAACCATCTTCACTCATTCAGTCTGCACTCAGGATGATAAATAACCACCATCCCTTTTGGAATGAAGCAGCCTTTTCCATTTTTATGTTACAAGCCCCTGAATACACTGAAGTGCAGACAAGGCAGACAATACATGACCAGACAACTGCCCTCCACCCCTACAAGTAAGTCCAACAGTGCCACCTCTTCACCTCTGGCTATTTGCCTCCTCTGCCAGGGTGGTGGGCAACCTCTTAACAGCAGAGTTTCCCGTTTTAAAAATGAATCTAGTTCGATGTACAAATTATATAGTTTCAAGTGTACGTAGTTTGGGAATCTGAGAGCATCATCTACAAGGAGAACACACTCTGCCAGCCTCATTACACTTAGCACTTGAATTTCTGAGAGGGAACCTGCGAAAATTGGTTGTTGGTTTTTCGCGATGACTATTGAGTGTGGCATGGGAGATCGATAACTCACGCTGCCCCCTGCTGGCTGGAGGCGCGGCCTCTAATGTGAGGTAATTAACAGGATAAACAGACTGCAGAATCTCATAAGAGACTGGGTGATTAGTGACTCATTACAGCAGCTTATACGAGGGGATGGGAGGAGGGAGGGGGAAACCAGCATTGCTGAACTGATTGCCAAATTGATTTTTTTCAGGGCTATTTCAGCCACTTAGCGGAGAAGAGGCAGGGGATCACTGCACAGGAATCCTCAAGTAACTAGAGTTGTATCAGTTTCATAATTAAATCAGTCAACAAGCTGCCATGCCACTTCCAGACAGCTTTGCTAAGGTTTTGCCAATTTTGTAAGGGGGCGGTTTATGACCCTGCACACCCAATCACAGATATGGAGGGGACGTGGATCATCATTGCAATGAAGACATCTTGGTAACCATTTGCACTTGGATTGGGTGGCAGTGTAGCATAGTGGCTAAGGAGCAGGACATGTAACCGAAAGGTTGCTGGTTCGATTCCCCGCTGGGACACTGCTGCTGTACCCTTGGGCAAGCTACTTAACCCACAATTACCTCAGTAAATATCCAGCTGTATAAATGGATAACATTGCAAAACACTGGGTAAGTGTGTCAGCTAAATGCCAGTAATGTAATGTAATGTAATGGTGGAGAAGTCGTCTTGAATTGGGAATAAAAGATGCCGTATTTCTATCGAAATACCCTTCCGTGGCCTTCAATAAACTGGTGTGTGTTGGAGCCTGTGGCCCTATTCTGTCAAGCCTATTGACACCAGTGGTGCTGGTGCATTTCAGTTCTTACTGGTACACAAGCTAACCCACTGGTCCTGCCCCATCAGAAACGTCTGTGTTAAGCAATCCTTGTTTGACTAACATTAGTTAAAAAAGCAAAAATGTGTGTGTGTGTGTGTGGAGCGGGGCGACTGGCACCTGCTACGAGTGTGTTCGCTCAGGAGTAATTGGATGGCTCTCTCTGACAGTCTTTCTCGCCTTCCCAAACTCTCTCTCTCACTTTGACCTTAAAAAATGTGTACCTCTCGCAAGTCTGGCAACGAATGATTAACTCTTGAAAGTGTCTTTCTGTATCGGATACATGCACCCAGTACTGTGCACTGATACAGAAGGTGCAGCTTACTACCACCACTGGGTAACGCCACTGAAAGGAGCGGGAAAAGTTCACCCAACATGCATACATGGATTATTAGATTTGCTTTCGCCGTATCATCCGATTTGAGGGCGATTTAATATGCCTGAATTCCTCTTTCAATTAAAGGAATGGGCTCGTTTGACTCTGTCAGCTGATGAGACAATACAGTGCCAGCCAGCCCTCCCACACCCGATCCCTCTCTATCGCCTGCTCGAAACATCTGTCTTTTGTTCCCAAATCCTATCAGCTCTGCTTTGTAATATCAGTAAGTCATCGGTACGTGGCCTGACATTTTGGGGAGCTAAAGCTGATCCACGGAGGGTTTTAAACTCATTAGAGGGAAGCTCTGGGGGTGAAATGCACACCTGCAGCTCACACTTTCCCTGTTTGGTTTTGCCGTTGCATGGGGGTGCTTACACGGGGGACCCAGCGTGTCGGTGTCTGTGAGCATCAGCACTTACTAAGGTAGGATTTTGTTGTGGCTTGTCAACTACTCACTTTAGAGCATAAGAATACTTAAGAATAAAAATCCAGGCACATATGATCATATGATAAGGCCTGTAGTGTAACATAATTGTGATTGGCGCCGGTTCAAATATTTTTTTCTTGCCCCCCCCCCCACCCCAAACACAAGCGCACTCTCGTGTGCACACACACGCACAGACACACACCCACACAACCACTCCAGAAAATTGCAAAGCAGACAATAAAAATAGGCTATGACTCAAAACCCTAAGTACTATACACAAGGTGGGAAGGTGGTGTGTATATATAGCTATCACAATTACAAGTAATTTTAGTGATATCGTTGAATGGTTACTTTGAAGACTGTGTGAAACGGTCAATGCACGAGTGCCCACCTACAACACTAAAGCAGGAAAAAATCGCCTTCCTACATGGGCCCCTGACAGCTTCTGGGCCATGGTGCCCTGCACCAGTTGTACTGTTGATATTTACGCCAGTGGATAAGGCATAATTACAGCGATAACATGAGACCACGTTCAGAGCTTCCATGACACTCCGTGGCAGTGACTCATCTCAGCGCTCGGCTCTCTGGGCAGTGCGTGTGCCGGCTAACTCTAATTTAGCTCACTGATAAGGACGGCCATTTAGGTCATTTCTGTCAATCAGGCCAATTAATATCCTTGAATTTTTTTGTCCATTTTGTCCATTATTTCCAAATATATAAGTGAAGGAGCGACCTGTCCTTAGCCTGATTTTATGCCCTCTTCATAGCTTGAAGCCGATATTCCTGCCTGATGCTCTGAATCCATAATCCCCCCTTTTACAGCGTATTATGGAATGAACATAAGGGATTGTCTTATTTTTGTTTCCTAAACTGGCTTAAACTCCTTGTTTCACAAATGGCCCATTGAAAGGCTTCTGCTCCCTTGACAATGGGGGAGAAAAGTAATCTGGTATTAGGGCAGTATCCTGTCCTGGCCAGAGGGGGCGCCCTCGTGCACTACTGAAGCAACAACCACTCGTCAGCAGTATGGGTCAGCTTCACACCTTGTTAAAATGCATGCACCAATAAGCCCCAACAAATGGATAAGCAATGGCCTGAGCACACCGGTATGTCTTCACTCGCTGCTGATGGTGGGTGTGCGGTTTGGCAAGTTGATTAAACAGACTGGGACAGAATGCAATCACTCTACCAATACTGTTTGAGAAAGGAAGGAATGTGGCTAAACTCGCATCCCTGCTAACCTATAACATTGCTCTACCTAGCAAAATAATATTTCTCTGACACTGTAGCATATATCAGGGATGATGAGTGTCAACTTGGATTTACTTTCCCCCTCAGATGAAGAGGTTGGTCCTGGCCTGGGTGAGCAGAAAGGTGTTCAACTTCCTGCAAAGAGAGCAATAACTGACTTTGTGTTTTACATCAACATCTGAGTCCTTCAAATATTTGACTGATCATTGACTTGAGTCAAATATGCAGTGCAGGTCTGGATCACGTCATGCACTAGCCAATAAGTCGGCTTCCAACTGTTTTGCCCTAATTAGTGTTCTGAAAGCATTATTAGGACAGCTAAGAAAGGCTTTATCTACTTCACATTAACATAAATTATTTGCAGGGATTGAACACCAGCCAGCAGCGTCCGTGGCAAAATTAACTGAGCAAGTAAAAACTAAACAGAAATGACTTAATGGCAGGAAAATCGTTTTCTCGTGTGTGATTGTGTCTGTGTGTATTTTTTCCCCCAACAGCCCGGCTAACAGTTTCTGTCTCACAAATGGTCAATAAATCACTGAGGAGCTATTTAGGCCTAATGAGTCAGGAGCACTTCTTTCTTTGCCTGCTATCTGTGGATTTTCCTGCCAATATCCATGAGTTGTTGTTGTGTTTTTTTGTTTTTTTTTAACCAAGCAAGTAATCTGTATTGAGCACATTGTCTCATAAAGTAAAAAAAAAAGACACTGCAGGGGTGATCCAGGAGCAACAAGTATGGAATAAGGAGCATTACCAGTGTCATGTGCTTTCAGCCAATCCTAGAGCAGATACACTGAGAGTTGTAACATAAATGGCTGGGGAGACATCCAGTTCACTACCATTCATCTACATGTTATGTTTAAAAATACTCCCTTATGACAAGACAAAACTTAAGCTAAAATCTCACAACATGTTTATTTGTTTCAAAATGTTTGGTGCTTATTCAAATATGAAGGGGCCCTGCCAGACCTCCTCTCTCCCAGCAGATGCTCAGCCTGATGGATGTGTCGGTATGGCAGCTGCATCAGAGAAGCCATTGAATGATCCCCATGTGCCGTCTCCTGGTGGACCCCTGTACCCACCCCCCCCCCCCCCCCAATACACACACAGAGTGCCCTTCTCCACCAGCTCCCCACAGATGCTGCCTTTTGAGAGCCGAAACCAGCAGTGGAGCGGGTCCAGCCTCACAGTGCGTCTATGCCCCGCCCACCCCATCCCTCAGCCCCTCCCCTCTCCTCCCCAGGCATCTGGCTCACTTCACCGCCAGCCCCTCAGCAGTCAAAGGAGCCTTGCTGGGCCCAACTGGCCATGTAAAGAGGTGGGCGGGTCCCTGGCGGTGCGGCCGGGCCGCTCCGGAGCCCACGCACGCGGTCAGGCTTGTTAGAGCTCCCGCCCTCCCGCTGGTAATAGCCCCCCCCCCCCCCCCGCAACAGCCCCACCCAACAGACCAGAAGGAGGGCCAGGATTAATGGACATGTTTGTTTACCTATTTGTTCTTAATGATCAATTGATTAGCAGGCCTGATTCACTACCACCAAGGGGTAATTAAATTTCCATTTTAATTGCAAATGGATTTCTCTCCTTTCACCCCCCCCCCCCCCCATCCTCTCACCAAACAGGCTTCACTCCTTTATTTGAGTTTGTTGTTTTGTTTTTTTAAACACAGCATTAGCTATTTAAGGAATACATTATGTAATTGTACATGCACCACATAATTATGAGCAAAGAGATTCAGATTACATACATTACAGATTCTGGATGTAATTAATGAATGATTTTAACAATTATCCCTTTAAGTCCTGTAAGATTGTCCACCCCCAGGTGGATGGTCATGTTTTAAGAGTTGTGTTGTTTCTGAGTTTGAAGATAAATTTCACTTTTAACCATCTTTGTAGGTGTAAACTGTAATTCAGCTGTCACGGTGCATGCTGATTGGTTTGGTTTCATTTTAGTAGGTAAGGAATGCAATTATAATTTCCAGCCCTCATTTCTCCCTCAGATATTTCATACAGTGGTGGGTTGTGGTTAAATGCTGGGCAGGTCCCCACTCTTACCCCCTCCCAAGCCCTGGGAGAACCTCCATCTGCCAGCTCATCGTTGCGATCACTAGGAGGAGAGAATCTGCTGAGTATCCTGTGGGGGGTGGAGGGGGTCGGGGGGGGGGGTGTCTGGGAGGGGAGGAGGGGGTCCCGAAACCCAGGCTAGCACAGCCTTTGCCGTGTGTGTGCATGGCTGAGAGGTCTCTGTGGTGGGGAGTTGCATGGCCCTGGAACAGAGACAAGAGTCCAGCTGGACAGCTCCACTGGGGGAGGCCAGGCCTACACAATGGAGCATGCATTCTGTAACTCCCCTGTGTGTGTGTGTGTGTGTGTGTGTGTGGAGCAGAGCAGTGTTTAGGGTTGGGGGGGGACTTCCCCCATCATCATCATCATCACTTAACAAAAACACTGTTTAATCAGACAGCTCTCAGGCAGAGAGGTATCGACTGGCCTGTCTCTCTCTGTGGGAATAGCTGTGATAATTACCCCTCTCATGAAGATGTCACTCAATCTGTCCTGGCTGCTAAATTGCTTTCCTCTCCACCCCCCCCCCCCCCCCCCCCCAACCTCCTGTCTCAGAGTCCTTCGAGGAAAGAGAGCTGATTCCTGGATGGAAAAGCTGTCTGATTAAAACCTACTGGCAAGATTACAGTGAAAGATTACTGGTTTGGAATTAATGCTGGGGAAGCATTTGCCAGAGCTGTGAGGTTACACAGGAGCTGCTAATTGAAGGGAATACAGGTGGGTGTGCATACACCTACACAGTCATATGGTGTGCACTGAGCAACACATTCATTTCCACCATATGAGAGAATATGTATGTGGGGAAAAGTTCAGATAAGGTATGTTATGCAACCATCATTTGCTCTACATTCTTTAGTCGTTTACCAGACGACCTATGCACATGATATAGCATAGTGTATAGCATAACAGAATCACTACCAGTATTTTATGAACATGAAATACTGGTGGAGTTTATGTTCACTTTCCTTAATCAAATGTCAGGGTTTCAAATATGTAAGTTCCAAGTTCCAGCACACAAGGCCCAACATCACCATTCTGTTACTCTAAAAAAAAGTATCCCAATGTTTTGCTTTCTTATTCATTATTGTCTAATGTTATAACAGCAAAGCCTTTCTATATGGCAATGTACAATATGATTTTAAAAAAAAAAAAACAGGAAGGTGAGAAATCATTTCCTAAATTTTCAGTTTTAGCTAAAAACTTCACTTCAAATTTTTGGAGCAGAGTCACACAGAGAAAGGGTGGAAAAGGATCTACAGTTATGAAGAAAAAATTATGAAGCACAGTAACAAAATGCCATCAGGTTCAGGATTTTCCCTCTAATAAAATCTCCCGACCAAGACCACTGTCAAATCCTGACCTTGACCAAAACTACAGGGACACCTGAAACTCCTCTGGCAAAGGTAGAATAAAGTACAAATCTCAAACTTACAAGAGCATTTATATACTTATAATGTACTTGTAAAACATTCTGCAGTATAAGCAACTGTCTGTAGAATACTAAACTGACCAGGAAGACAGGTGTGTATGTTTTTCTGTATCTGCCTCTGTCTTTCCGTCTCCCCAGGTGTTCCCCAGTCCATGCCAAACATCAATGCATCCATATTTGGTTCACATGTCAAACATCAAGAAGAACAAGCAAATGTTAGGAAAGTATAATTCTGTGGCTCCAAACTTTGCAGAAAACAGTTTGCATGCATTCTGTGGCCAGCTTGCTGCAATAGATGTAGTATATTAGTATTTACTTACCTGAGGGAAAGCCATTTGACCCAAACTTGTAATTTCCAGAGCCCCAGTCCAGTGACAGAATGATTCCCAAATTTTATCTTTATATTTATTTAGATTTTTTTAATTCTATTTTGAAGACATTCCAATTGTTTAATTCAAAGCCAAATTTTTTATTGCATTTGGTTTATGGAATTAGCCGCCATCTTCTTCGTTTTCGTCAAAACTTGAAGTTTGTCTTGGGCCAAAAGCATCTTTGGAGGGGAGACTGCCTTATTAGTATGCCGAGATCACATTCCATAGTGCACCATGCATCATAAAAGCTGGCAAAAGTCTACCATCAATTAGATCGTATCCTCTTGGGCCATACCACCCCCCCCCTGCCCCCCACCTCCCTTCCACGAGGGGCACTCATCATAGTGTGTCAGTCAGAGTTCCTTGTGTCGTGTTTCCATTTGCTTTGACATGTGTTGCCCATAAGCTCTATAAAGCCCCTCCTCTTGGGTTATGAGGCTGATCTGATAAGTCCTCGCCCTCTTCCCCTCTCAAATACACCCCACCCGCCCCCCAGATCAATGGCTGCAAATTTGCTTTGTGACGAGCCCCGCGGACCGCTGCGGCCCTGGCTGCCTGTCCGCCACCACCAGCAGTCAAGGCCGGCTTGACACATTTGTCAAGGACCCCTGCGACCCCTGACCCCACTGGCTCGGCCCCGCTATTGATTTCTACTTTCTCTTTGCACTCAATTGGGCTGGAATAAGGCAAAGGAGAGAATAGCGGGTGGATAGAGATGGGGACTGGGATCGGGGGAGTGGGGGGGGGGGGTCATCTTAATGGAAGTGATCGATGGGGGAATGATTTAGAACTCAGAACAGAGGAAAGGGCAGGACGAAAAAGACTTTAAGCCTGTAGCATGAAAGTTAAGCAATAACAAAGGGAGCGGAACCCCGGAGCCTGCCCACTATAAGCCCCTTTTCCTCGGACAGGGGAAAGGCTTTTCTGGGACAGGTTTCTGGGGCTCTCGTTGGGAGGTCACAGGTCACCAAAGTGGAAGAGGGTTGACCCCATGCAGCACCAGGATCAGCTTTCTGTTTGATCATTTTTTTTTTGGATAAACTGAATGTCCTTTTCTCAAACTGTTGGGAGTGATGCCATTATAATCAGTTGGTTTGTAGTATTCATCTCTTCTCAAATCTTAATGGTAAGGATATTTAACATTGAATGATGAGCAGAGCATTGGCTTATTTTGTGTCTGCCCTTTCTGTCTTTGTGGTCTGTTTACACAAATCAGAATCCATCTCCCAATGAAAAAAGTCTTCGGAGTGTTGCACTCTCAAATTTAAACAGTGAGTCATAGTGCCATATTTATCATTAATCAATACCTGACAATTTGTGCAAGGACTGAATGCTTGTTCAGGTCTTAAGGTATCGCTAAGGTCTTAAGTTGAGTCTTTCCCTTTTTTTTTCTGCTTCATCTGTTGCATTGGAGTCAGCTCTCTGACACATTGGGCCTGTTTGGTCCAGTCTCTGCTGGGAGTATGGTGTGTCTCACTCCTCCAGTGCAAATAGCTTTGGGCGAAAGCTGGCCTCAGTTAGCGCTGTTAGCCTGGACATGCACCATGGAGGCTGACAAGTCACCCCACTGTCCTCTCAGCCCATATTTGCTGCCACTATGGCAAACAGTGGAGTGGAGGGGGGTGCAAGCATGTCCACCCCAGGAGGAGGAGTATCTACACTTTATCTTTGATCTGAGTTACTTATGAGAGCTGGTCACTTAGGTTCAGTCACTCCGTGAATAGAGGTCTCCATCAAAGCTCCTCTCTATAACGCCTGTGTGTATTTTTCCTTAAGAAAAAAGCTACTTAAAAGCCAAGGCCTTTTTAAAGGAGGCCAGGAATAATCTCTTTCCACTTCCGCGGTAGATCAGGCTGGGATTTGCTGAAACATTCGCCAGTGACACAGATCTACATAATCGTTTTAAATTTCTCCTCCGCTCCTTCTGATTATTCTCACCCTTGTCACTTTAGCTACTGCTAAAACTGATTTGGGCTGCCTAATCTGTCAGTGTTTCTTCTTGGACTTTGAAATCTCTTATATACGGTGGTTATTTCATTTATAATTGATTGAGTGCATTTTTCCCCTAGTGCCACTTCAAAGTTGGCGACTTAAAGATGCGTTTAAGAACTTGGGGTGGGGGGGGCAGCGAGTTGGGGGCGGAGCAGGGCGGGATGGGCGCCTTGTTGTTGGCAAATAAAAAAACAGGCACGGGGCTGATCTGTAGATTGCCGGAAAATCGGCTCTCTGAAAGCCCTTTGCCATAGAGGTGATGTAAGGAGTCAGGAGCCAATCTGGGGCTCCCGGTTACGGTGAGGGGGCGGTGCTTCCTGTGTAATGCTCTTGGCTGGAGTGTGGGCCGAGGGTTTGCTTTAAGTTGAGGAGACAAATTGAAGACCGTGTGCTCAGTGAGACTGTTAATCTGATTTCTGTGGCTTCACAGAAAGCCTGAAACCTGAGTGCCTTCCCTCCTCTTCATGGCCTAGAACTGGTGTGTGTTTCATGGCGGAGACATTGAAAGATGCTAATGGCAGCTTAAAGGCTATGTTGTAACAAAGCTATGTCCTTGGCGTTGCACAAGGAGTCCAATGGAAAATTGCGTATTGTTAAGTTTCTTCTGATCATGTTTTAAGAACTGAGCATTAATCACCTGTTATGAATCTCTGTGGATGGTTAGAATCTGAGGACTATAAAATATAATTATATACTCTTAAAGGAAGCTCTGTCACTCTTTGTGTGTGTAGGTGCATAGAATACACAGTTTGCACATTTTTTTAAACGTTTTCTTGTATCAGGACTGGTCTTGATATGCCAAGTGAACATGGCATAATGGAAAATGGATTAAGAGCGTAATGCTTACCATCACGGATGTTCCATAGCTATCCAGCTTTCAATACACCAATGGCACAAAAGTATTGTTTCCCTTTTCATTTTTGATTTTCGCCACTTTTAAGAGGTTAAAAAAAATGTGCCAACTCCAGTGCCAGTTTAACATGGTGATGTCGTGTTTGTGCAACAGTCACTTGACTATAACACAGCCAGTCCAGAATAATCAATCAATCAAACCAGCAGCAAAAAAAAAGAATTTCCAAAAATGCCTTGAATAGTAATCCTTTCATGCTATGTATTAAAAAACATCAAATCCTGAGGAAGGTCAGTTATAAACATGTTCTTTACTATATGAAATATGAACGTGTACACGTAACGTGCCGGTATGTCAGACAGAGCCCCCAATGAACTACCTTTTCGTGTGACCGCTGTAACATGGCATGTCTTCGGTGCCCTCTTCTGTAAGGCACATAGCTGAAAAGCACCTCATCCCATTTTTCTGGTTCATGATGCCCGTTCCCATGACAATCCTTCTGCGTGAACATTCTCTGCCTTATGATGTAATCATTCACTCTGTGAGGCACTTCCTCTCCTACTCTTAAGGATCCAGTGCTCAGCTCTGGTGAAGGCTGGTATTACAATCTCCCAGATCCAGGACAGGGTTTAACCACCCTGGGGTGGCAGTGTAGCATAGTGCTTAAAGAGCAGGCCTCGTAACCGAAAGGCTGCTGGTTCAATTCCCCATTGGGGCGCTGCTGCTGTACCCTTGGGCAAGGTCCTTAACCACTGGAACCCTACTGGCCAAGATTCAGGCCCTCATGTTGGCATGGCTGACACAAGACAGAGAGGCTGAGAGGAAGTCTTGCCAGGCCTTAAATGCTAAAGGCTATTGGCCATTCCAGGGGATCGGTTCTGAGTTAATGTGTCCTAAAAGTAAGGCAGACACTGTTCCCCGGGCCCCTATTAGCTGAATTAAATTCCCATTTCGCCATCTCCCCTCCCCTCCCCTCATCCCAAAACCGCAGCCCAAACAGATCGCGATCCTCTTAACTCTGCGCCTTATTAACCACTTGTCCAAATGACACGAAAGGCTCAGGCCAGAGAGAAAATTACTTCCTCCAGTAAAATCCAGACACTTTCGCCGTGCTGTACTTTGTGTTTCACATATGAATATGTGACAACTGTATCAGAGTCTGCTTGCAGACTTTGGAGACCCACGTGCCGTCTGGAGTGGGAGGCTGAAAGTATAGATCTTTTATCCCCCCCACCCCCCCGTAATAAATTGAATTCCAATTAATGCATTTCCATAGATGCTAAATGGGCAGATTATCATTTGATGTTTTATTAATATCCAGAGCCCAGCCCTCTCTGGTGGCACTGACAATACAGCAGTATGCAATATGCTGTGATGATAGTTTTGTTACACTGATCATGCAAGCGAAGTCCAGAGAATCCCAAAGACAGCAGACATTTTCAACATAATGGTCAAAAACATTGAAATTTGACTCATGTTAAATAAACTACTAACAAGAACAATAATGAGATAAATGATGACATACAGGTTGTATTAAGAGAAAGTTCCAATCAATTTGATGACGCTTTTCATGCTGTAAACATGGGGCTAATTGTTTTTAAGTGATACCATGGCTGCCACCCCTGGCTTACCCTCCCACTTTTCCCTTCCCCGCCTCTCTGGGGGCAGATTAACCCCAATACCCAGATTTCCCATAAATTAATTTCCATTTAAACACAGCGGGCCTGGTCTTCACTCCTCCCAGGGCCATATAAACCCACCATTTCCCCCCCCTCTCTCCTGCTCTCTCCACAGGGGCTTGAGGTCACCAGAGTCTCTGCGGTTTTGGCAGAGTGCTGGGAACTTCCACTTGGCACCTGCGGGGAGAAGCCCGTCTCCCGGGAAGGTGCATTACACCTCGAGCCAGCTGTTAAATCGGTGCAAAGCAGGGCTGTTGGAACCAGAGAACCATCGTCACACTTCAAGAGCCAGCAAAGATGACGTTAAAGGCCTGGGCTGACATCATGAGTACATGGTTCTGGTGGGAAAACAATCTCAGGTTTTAAATTAAAAACACAGATTAATAATGAGGAGAAACCAGAGTGGTCATAGAGATGAGATGTATTTCTGATTTAAATCTTTAGATATTCTTTGATTGTGCCACTGGAGCAATTTCAGCAATTGTCAGTCACTTTTTCTGCATTGAATGAATTTGTTTGTTACATTTCTCAGCAACAAAAATGACTGACAAATTTATTATGACGTTACACACATTTAGTGTGCTGTTAAGTCAGTTTAGCATGGCTATAGCACACCTTATTAGAGATAATAATACAAGACTACTCTGCTTGGGGTAGGGGCTGGAATCTGGAGTAGGTATGAGTGTTCTTGTTATACCACAAACACTTGTGTTAGGGATTATTCTGTTGCTCCAAAGGGGTTCCAGATGCCAGGCCACAGCCAATCCAAACTCTTAACTACAGCATAAAGTATCATAAAAATCAGATCTGTTGGGAGACTTCACACAACAGACAGCAGTATCATGCAGTGGTACAGACAGACAGCCTTATGTGAATGCTCTATATTGCTTTCTATATTAATTCTATGTTAATGGGCTGCCTACACTGAGTACCAGCACACATTAAATAACCATAATATAATAGACTCTCTCTCAATGTGGCTCTGCAGAGGAAAAACATCTGGGGTAGGATCACTGCAGTCAGCAAACCGTCAAAGTCAACAGGTCATTCAGGAAAGGCTGTAAGCGCAAGAGAGACAGTGCTAGATAGAGACAGAGAGAGAGAAGCTGTGGAGCTTAGACCACATGATAAGTTTAAACTAGTTGTGTGAATGCAGGCCAAGAAATAGTTTTCACATAGATTCAATTTGTGCTTTAGCACTAGCACTAGCACCGTCGCTAATGCGTTTGATCCTGTTTTTATACAAACTCACATTGGTCTTGTTTAATGTTTAATCAGCTGATTAAACAATGTTTTTTTTTTTCAAAGTTGTTTTATTTTGATTTTCATAAAAAAAGTATAGATTTTTTTCCTCTTCAGTGGTGTCAGGTCCTGTCCCTTCTTAAATTTTCTTTTTTAAATTCCTCATATACATCCTCCTGGCCCTAAGTCTGTGTGTAGAGTGTGTTGCCTCCATTATCAAGGGCGTGACAGAATGTGACACCTTCACGAAAATACCGGCAATGGACTTCCCCTCAGTCCCGGGCCCCTGTGTACCTCACCGACAGACTGTCCTCTCTCTGTATCTCACACACACACACACGCACACAAACACACTCAAATATTCACAAACACTCATACACACAGACAGACAAGCATACATGCATATACACATACACACAGACACACACACATAGACATTCATATACAGTACACATACTCACACACAAAGCACACACGTACACACATGTATGCATACATACACACAGCACACATGGTTGAGATTTCCCTGTCCACTGGCACGTTTCACTGTGGATTGAAAATAGAAAATATATTTTTTTCCTTTACAAATAGTAAACGTCCGTAAAACTGCATTAAACCCATTGTTCTGCTGAATTTAAACTCAGTAATGGATGCAAAATTCATTTTAAAATTGTAAAAAAAACTATTAGCTTTGTTTAAGTGAGACAGGTTATTCTTGGGCAAAACTGAATAGGCAGTCTGCGTAACTCTGAAATATAATCTAGGGATCTCCTCCTGACGTACTCTGGTAAAGCTGCATTCCTCTGACTTGTCTGGGTTTGAGCAGTTAAGAGTGTGCCGGGCCTTCCTCCGTCACAAAGGAGACTCATGTAAACAGATCAAAGGTAAACAGCAGGCCATGTCGAGCCATCTCCAGGCCCCTTACTGTGCCTTACTTCCAGGACCTCTTGTGCCATTAAATCCTTTTCGGGGAGAATTTACGAGTACAGGGTAAGCTGTAGGGCGAGACCCTGGTTGTGTTTGCCTTTGTAATGCGCGCGCACACCCCACCCCACTGCCCTCCCCTCAGTGCCTAAGGTGTGTGTTGGTGGGGAATTGTTTGGAAAAGACGGGCGTTTACCTCCTCCGTCCTGAGGAATCTTCCCCACAGTGCGCCTGCCCCGCCGGGCCCCCTCCTCTCCATAAATCTGCCAGGGGATTTTAGCGGGAGCGCGCCATTGTTAATATTTACCCTGGCCTCTAGTCGAAGTGCGAGGGTCGCGTTCTTCCAGCACGTCTATGCGCTGCTCTGTGTGCCTTCCGCTGCGTCTGCGCTCGGCCTGAAAGAAATGGCATTTGAGGAAGACCTGCGAGATGTGGGCTCCTCCGACCCCCACCCCACCCCAGCTCTTTTCCTCTTCTCTCCCAAAATTTCCCCCTTTTTCCTGTTTTCTTTTCCCATTCATACTCTTCGCAGTGTCAGAGCCCAAACATGTTCTCGACGCGGCTTAATAACAATATCACTGACCACAGCATTGGCAAGCCCTCAAACCATTCACATTCAGCTTGGCAAAGGATATGCCTGGCAACCCTCTCTCTGAACTTGACTTCATATCTATGAAATAAATAGTTGCATCTTTTGTCATTACATTTACATTACATTCACTTCGACATTCTTATCCATTCTTAGAGAATTCCAGCACAAGAGAACAGAAGTGCATCCATTCATCATCTGTTGTATACTGTATGTTTTAAAACTACATTCGCCTTGCCAAAAAATGCAAAATATTGCAACCATTTTTTGGTTTACATAGCTGGTGAATGTTGTCTGAGCACCTTCTGATGGTACTAACGTTGTCTAAGAATCTGTAGATGAGTGAGAGTGAGGAGATGCACCTTTTCAGGGTGTCTATGTTCAATCTATGTGAATATGCAAAGAGAATATATTTAATATATAGTGCTTAGAGGAAAACAATGTCTTGCTCTCCTAGGAGATTCTTCATTCATACTTTCAAACCTTCAAACCCCCCCCGACACCCACCCTTCATATCCTTTGCCTTGCTGTTTATGTGTTTTCCATGCTAGGCTAGGCTAGGCTGTTATTCCAATAAAGGCGCTAGTGTCTCGCATTCACACATACGTTTGAGTGTGTACCACTCTACCTCCCCATTGGCTGTTTGACCCCTCATCTCCCAGCATTCCACAGCTTTTACACATGTTCTCTTCGTACGTGCTCCCCTTTGGCACCGTTGCTCGTGTGGCCCGGCCCCTCTGCCCAGCGAGCTCATGCAGACCAGGGTGAGAAAGGGACAGGGGGACGGGGGGGCGTGGAGGAGATGGAATACGGGATTTAGAGTAGCCTGGCGGATCCCTAATTCCCACGCTGACGTGCAAGAAGCTTGGCTGCGCAGCTCAGATATTCAGATTTTTTGCGCGGCTGCAATCCGGGCGCAGAGATATTCAAAGCGGGCTCCTCCCCCCCAACCCCCCACCCCCTACCCCCTGATTCACGGGCGCTGGGAGCCCTTCGGATGCCGTTAAAAAGAGATTAAGTTTGCTGTGGAGAGCTAAGCTCTTTAAAAAGGTATCTCTGTGCCTCTCGGCTTCCTGGTCAGTAAAGGACACGGTTGGGCCACAAGCCTCGGATTCATCAGAGGGCGGGAGGTTGGGATCAGCAGACCAGTCTCCTACAACATGGACTCGTCACAATGGATGAGCGTTATGGTCTTGACTGATCGGTATCCTCACACTAGAGGTTTAAGGCTGACTGAGTAACGGAAATGACCCCATGGGTAATATTCCTACATTAACACTACAGGAATGGGTTTGATAGGTTCTGAAATTGAGATGTTCCCTCCTAAAATCTACTGCTGCTACTTCGGACCACCCTTTAGTTAGAACATTTGCTTTCAGAATTCAGAATTTTATGTAAGTACACCAATATGGTACTGTAAGTGTTATTCCCCACGTCTCAATAGAATTGCATTAACTTCCATTAGCAACCTGATTTGTTGTTTAATGCTTAAATGAGGAATTGACAGATAACCAATGCTAAATTGACTATACACAAATGTCTGATTTTGGTGGATATACAGTACCAGTCAAAAGTTTTGATCTTTATTTTTATTATTTTCCACATTTAGAATAACAGTGAAGACATCAGAACTATGATATAATACAAATGGAATTATGCAGTGACCAAAAAAAATGAAAACTCATATTCTAGATTCTTCAAAAAAGCCAAAAATTAAATTCAAATCCTTTCTTGGAAAGTAATTCATACGTAGACAAATATAAACAGTGAAACTGATGCTTAAGAAACAAATTTCAAGCACTTAAGCATATGTTTTCAAATCAAAATGTCTTTGAATGCATGTTTCCCATTATCTTAATCAGGTGTGTCCAAACTTTTGACTGGTACTGTATCTATATATTATTTTTGGCTTCTAAAAGGGGGACCAAAGTGATACTATAAGAAAATGAACCCAGGGCAACTGATTGGTTGGGCACACCAAGCATTTATAATAGTCACCATTGTTGTTTTGTGTTCTTGGTACTTCCTACTCCCATGCCCTGGGATTTTAAACCATGTCTTTTTTTTCCAAACTGCAGGGAACCTTTAAAGGCCTAGTATGACAGTTTGAGAGGATTTTAATGTGCTCGTTGCAGGAGAAGGGTACATTTTGGTTGTGTGTGTGTGTGTGTTTGACTCCTGGAGGTGAAACAGAGGCTCCATATTTGCTGTGGGAGTGTTAAACGCTCCTCGCCGTGGTGACGGGATGTTCTCTCTGCCGCTGTTTGCCTTCCAGAGAGCATCTGTGTGCCCTCTCTCACTCTCCCTCTTTAGAGCCCATGCATAAAGGCGTCGCTCACATTCCCCTGGCCCCCGGCCAGAGGCCACAGGTAGGACACCCAGTGCAGGGCTGGGGTGGACGTTACGCACTCAATGGGTGGAGAAACCTATCCAAATAGGACCGTGCTGACTGTATACCGTCCAACTGAATTGACTAGAACACAGATATAATGGTTAGTAGTGTCGTGTCGCAGTAAGGAGCAGGGCTTGTAGCTGAAAGGTTGCTGGTTCAATTTCCCGCTGGGGCACTTTTGTTGTATCGTTGGGCAAGGTACTTAACCCGTAATAAATATGCAGCTATATAAATGGATAAAATTGTAACCTACTATATGTAAGTCACTCTGGATAAGAGCCTCTGCTAAATGACAATAATGTAATGTAAGATCCTGTGAACTGAGCTCCACTAGGAGCTGAAGCTGGTGACAGAGTGCACTGCATCACATACACTGTAATGATTTTTCTGACTTAACAATATTTGAAATATCTTTATCCTGATGTTTTAGCCGCTGACGGGCCACCCTTGTACTTCCACTGCTGGATTTGGGAGACTTGACCAATCCTCCGTAAGTCAGTAAGTAAATAAGGGGCCATGCGAAGCCCTTAATGATCAATCCAGGGCAACGGCAAGGCTCCCAAGGTCTCCCTCAGCCCCTGACCTCTTTGTCCATCTGGATCATCTGTAATGCACTGGATTTGCAGAATAATGGTCTTCTCAGCTTTCATCCAAATGGCCAGAGCACAAGGCTTAGCCTCTAAGCAGGGGGTACACTGTAGCCAGCCGGAGAGCAGAGCTAACAGGGAAGAGGACCCTTTGACACACTCCCCTTCCCACTCGCCTCACAATCTGCATCACTGCCTCCAGCCTTTGTCTCCGACTGCACCTGAAGCTCTTCTTTTAGGAACTGCAAACTACAGCAAAATGTCCAATGTTAATTTGACATATACATTTTATTCTTCTAAAAAAGATAACAGTACTCTTTAATCATAAACGCCAGATGAAAGAAATAAATGAAATGAGTTCCTTCCCCTGATCTATTTTTTTAGACTCCTCTCGTCAACTCAGAATATGTATATCCATCCGCTTGTAAACTTTAGTGAACACACAAATCAAAATGTATCAATCCAACCACTGTAATTGTTTAAAGACAACATTTTTTTATCTTTTGGGCAATTAAAATCTTTGACACAATAGTGAAAATCACTATGATGTAATCTCATGCAGAACATCCAGTAGTATCCAGTGTTCCCCACTGTCAAAACAGAAACTCAGCCTGTGTTTTTGAAGGAATTTAATAGTGTTAAAGTGGGTGATATGTGACTGCTTTCCACCATATGGGACAAAATAATGTCCACAAAAACTGTCCAAACAAACAGTAATATTTTCTCCTTGGTCGGATTTACACCACTTGACTTGACAGACGGAGTCAATGGAGCTTAGGGCCCTGTTAAAAACAGATTTGGACTCCACTGAGGTTCAGGGGGAAAAAAAAGTAGAAAAATCCCTTACACACTCTTTTAGTTGATTAACAGTAATGATGACTTGGTTAAACTAAAAATCAAATTACTTATTCAGCTTCACGGCAGTGCTGGAAAAGCCTTATCTGGTCAATTCCGAGGCAGCTAGTTCTCAAGAAGGGATAACGGCTCGAGCTCTGGGAATTCAAGTGCCTGCCAATTGCCGTAATGGCTTCTAATTCCAAATTAATTCAGTCTAAATGGACTGTCAGGAGAAGATTGATTTGTTGGAGGTGCTGTCTTGATGAGGGCTGTCTTGGGAGGCAGAAGGGGGCGATCAGGCAATGAGGCCTGGTCAGTCCTGCACAGCCTGGGGCTTGATTTCAAGGGCAGATCCCAGTTCTGAGCACCAGCTGTTGGGTTGACTGGTGCGTGGAAGTATAACCACAAGAGGGGGGTAGTGACAAGGAGGGTGGGGGGTTTTTTAGTCAGGTAATTTACATCAGCGAGAGCTGCTGGTCATATCAGGGTGAAGTTTTATTTGAGCAGGAAAAATTAACACCCCTTCAGCTAAACTGGGATATCAGTCATCAGTAAGGAGGACAAATTCATGTGGCATTTCTTTTACAAAATGCAGTACAATACAAGCCTGTATTGTAAGGTGATTTAAATGCTCCTTTCAATAAAGGTAACTGTTGTGAGGTATATCTTGCTTCTTACCAGTCACATTCATTGTACAGTTATTCTTGGGAGACTTTTAAGCAGCTTTATCTACACATTATAGCTAGCCTGGCATCACTACTAATTCCAGAGTTTGCTCATTACAATTAATTAATGTATATCAAAATAATTGCATATGACCTAATTTTATGTACAGAGAATAAATTGTAGAGGACCTTTATTAATTTCTTCTATAATCCTATTTTAATAAGTGTTTGCGTCTTATTCTGTACAATAATACAAGTTGTGTCAAGACAGGGATATGCTGAGCCTGTTGGAATTTTTGAATTATTGCTTTGTACATCATTAAATTCAAGCAATTTTCAAATTTGTCATGCATCACGTCATATGTACTCAGCATGTCACTATACACAACAATCGAGGAGTAATCACAGTTCAGTGATATTTGGATCATGGAAGCACTAAAACCAGGATTAAACATGTTAAACATATCATCAGTTGTGAATTTACAGAATCTAAGATGAGCTATTGTAGTTTAATAGTAAATAATTTCCTAAAAGCCTTATTAATTTGCGTGCTTCCTTTTTAACATTACTTTTGCAAGTATTACTCTCAAGTAATGGTGCTTTTGTTGAATATAAAGTAGGAATGCTTTGGAATATAATTTCAACAGCCTGGAAGACAAGAGGTGAAACTCAACAGTGACTTTACACATCCCTTATGGTAACTTCTAAAGCACATCATGAGGGAAAACTTGCCCTTTAAGGTACTGTTTGATGTTCAAATCACTTTCCTTTAACGCCGTGACTTAAAGTATTGGATACACTTCCCATTACGAAAATGGCATTGGATCTACTCTTATTAATATGCATCCTCCTGAAAATATCAATATCAAAAGCCAAAATAGTTAACCTTATTATTGTATTTGCATACTTATTTATTTATATACTGAGCGCTCAGTGGAATTTTCTGCTTTCAGATTGCTGCAAAAAATAAATATGGCCCATATTTTTTCTCAGAATTGGTCTTCATACTGAAAAGCTCTTTATCATGCAAAGTGGAAAATTATGTCAAAAACAGGTGGCATAAAATAAGCGGTGGGCAAATATATACATTTCACATATATATATATTTATGAAATGTGTTCAATATCAGTTGAAATGCATCTACAGCTATGAGTTCTATCGTACCTCAGCAGGGGGGACCAGCTATATTAAATTCCTGCTTATCACATTGATTAACAGTATTTCACATTAGCAGGCATTTTTAAAATCACAAATTGTGCCTTCACTGTTTTCCCTTATTACTGTCAAACAGTTCGCTTTCAATATGAGCATACTTCGATCAAAGCAAAAAACAAAATATGTGTATTTGTAAATATATGTAAATGGTGTGCTTCATTTGTGTGGTGTTCTCTTAAGTGCCTTAAATCCTGTTTAACCATCAGGCATTAGCGGCAGTGTTTTTTGCTTGATAGCTTTAATCTCTATAAATCACAGACTCCTGGCAAAACATGAACAGATGAAGGCTTTGCTTGGTAACCAGAGAAACATGTTTTCCTTCTGATTTCAAGAGATCATAACACCTTCAACTGTGTATGTTTTCATCAGCAAGGAAGCAATGGATCATAATATTTTTCCAGTTTATGACAGTTTTATGTTAGTGGGTATTATTAACATAGATAAGATGTTATTTGCGGAGTGAATGAATGTGCACTCTTTGAGGTTAACCTGAGAATGAATCTAACCTCATGAATCTATTGCAGACATGCTTTATTACATTCTACATGTGAACAGAGCATGATTACTACCATAAATTTTGGTTTGCATTACATAAGAGATCAAATGTTTTACAAAACAAATAAAAAAAAATTACATTGATACGATGACTGCTACATGCCAACCTGAAAACACACAAACACACACCAGAAAACTGGTTTAGTTCAGTCGGTGAGAACAATGAGAGAGGTAATATGATACCTGAAGTTTAACCTGGATGCACTTGTCTTAGCTGAGATGGAGCAGGTGAGCTTCGTTGGATCTCCTCTGGTAGCTGTTAAGGGGGCTTATTTGATAAGTTCTGCGACCAGGGCCTTGGAGCATACAGTCAGGTTAACTCTACGGGGATAAGCCTCTTCCAAGTTTCTGCATGGCTTGGAGCCTGCAGGTAATGGTATGAACCCCCCCCCCCCCCCCCCCCCCCCACACACACACACACACACACACACACACACACACACACACACACACACACACACACACACACACACACACACACACACACACACAAACCACCTCCCAAGCTCTCCCACTCACTGTCAGATTTTGATTTGTGTAAAATAGTACAATATGACTTAAAATAAATGCTGTTTTTTTTTCTGTAAAGTGAGTTCATGGCCGTAACTAGGATAACTTCCTCCTGTTGCTGTGGGCGATGGTCAGTGCTTTTCACTGACTTACCATAATCTAAACATATACTCTGACGTCTTTTTCGGGTGTCCTCTCTCCCTCTCTCAATCCTTCCATCTCTCCCTTCATCTTTCTCTTTCAGTCACCTCCTACAATCTCTACTTTTCCCTCCTAGTTTTTGCTATTTCGGTCTGCGCCCTCCTGATCAATACTCAGGGGCTCGAAGACTGAATGCATAATATACTCCTGCAGATCAGTTTATCAATACCATTTAAATACTTTTCACGGCCCGGCCAGGGTGTGAATTATTTATCGGGTGCTGGTCAATTGCACATTATCTGGTTAACATTAGCCTGTAAATGATATCGGTACGCCTCGGACTGCCCCGGCGCTCTCCGCACCCCGCACGCCGCAGATCATATTTCATCCTGTCACTCCTCCGATGGAATTTCCTCGTTTGTGCAAATGAGGAAAACACCGGGACCGCCGCGCTCAAAACGCCTTTTCGCCGCGCCTTCCGTTAATACTGGGGAAAGCGCCCAGGTGGGGCCCTTATTCCTGGTGAGTGCACGCACAGGTATAACAGCTGTTTTAAAAGGTGGTACAGGATGTCATGACTTTTGCTTTGGCTGCAGTGTGCAGGAGGACAGAAGCACGTTCAGACACAGAGTGGAAATGTTTGTTAGATTTCAACAGCAGGCACGGCACTGACTGTGCTGCTGTCATGAACTGCAAGTTGTGGTGGGCAGTATCATATTACCGATAATAGGTAGTACCATTTATACTTTTCTGACATGCACAAAACAATAAACCAGTTTATCAACATTAATCACAACAACAATCAACATTATTAAAGAATATATTAGTATTCTCCTTCTGTAAGAATTATACACGAATAAAATCACCAGAATTTTTCAGATGATTTCTAATCACTCTAAAATACTCCTACATGAAAGGCGGAATCTACATCTGACATAATTGCTCCTTTTTCAAAACTATTCGTCTTAGACACACAGGGGGAAATTCACGCTCTATATTAACGCTACATTTCATCTGGTGAAAAGCAACTAAGTGTTTGTGCTTTGTTTTGTTCTCCCATCTAACGAAAAAAAACATTTTCATTAAGAAGTAAAGCAAATGAGCCGTGACCTCTGCATAAATTCAATTTGCATCCATACACAAACACAAAAGGTTTGATTATTCATAATATTTGTATCACTGAAGCCGTGAAGCTTTTTAGAGCTTACATTTAGCGGGCCTAACTGTCTAAAACATCTCTAATTAGTTTATATTGCCTACACAGCGCTCATGTCAAGTTCTGTTTAGATCCATCTTACATCTTATATATGCTAAGCTTTAATTACAGTTTGTGCTCATTGTTCTCAATGGATGATGATTAGAGTGATGTAATGTCATGATTCAGCCTGTAGAAATAATACCCACAGATATGGAGAGTGTGGCTGAGAAAATGTTAGTGTGAATATGATGGTGTACTTTCCCAAATCTACACCTGGGTGTATCTGTGCAGGATTTTTTTTTTTTTTTTCCCCAGACCGATCCAAAGCCTGCCACCCCACCCCTACCCAATTTTCAATGGTCCCCAGTTCTTTTAAAAGACACTTAAGTAGGGCAAAGCAGGGAAAGAAAAACACCATTCTGTGGCACAGTGGTGACATGGGAAGAGGAGGGCCCTCTTGAGAACCAGTCTAATCTTCCTCTATCCACTTGGTCCTTGGATTTATAAATTCTGAGCAATCTGGATTTTCAAATCCTTCCCGATTTTATGAGCTTGATAGGGGGGGACTGCAGGACTGGTGTGTGTATGTGTGTGTGTATGTGTGTGTGTGTGTGTGTGTGTGGTGAGGAGTGGGGGGGGGTTGTGCTTTGTGCTATCCTATAGAAAAAGAGCTTACGGGTTCAACTGAAGAAACGCGGGGAGCTAATGTGAAGATTTAGGACTTTCTCCAGAGCTTGGCCTGTGTTTGCTTGAGCCATTTGTGGGTCCTGCCCGCAGTAAGCCGGGATTAATATTCTCCCTATGCAGCCTCCCTAGACATCCCCCCCCCCCAACACCTTCCACAGCCCTAATCGCCTCCGTCCCCTAATCCACATCCACTCCTTCTCATCTCACACTTTATCTTGCCTAAGTAAGCACCTTTTCTCAAGGGTTATTTCCATAAGGAAAACAGCAGGAGGAGCACAAATATGTTTCCCCCCCACTTTCCTCTGGAGTCAACTGACCATTATGACACATTAGGCATTATCAGAATAAAAAACATTGCTAAGCTTTTAATTGGGTCTTTGGGTGTTGACCCAGGAGAAAGTGTTTTTTTTTTTTTTTTTTTTTTTTTGTAGATGGCTGTATGTGTATAAACAGATGGATTGTGTATGAATACTAACTCATGTTTTTTTGATGTGCAGGTTGTTTGTCTTATAACTGCAAAAATGACTCTGGAGTCCATATATTTATGCATGAAAACAGTTGAATGTCTCTCATTTCTAAAGACTTGGTAGTGTTTTCACATACAGGCTACTGATGAGTCTTCTTTTAACCCTCACAGGTTAATTAATTATCTTTATTAATTAAATTTATAAGGAATTAATTTACTGTGGACTATTTTGATATTTTTTTTACAAACCTCATAATTCCAATTATAATGGCTGTTACATAGTAAGTCTGTGCCACATAGCTGCAAGCCCAAACTCTATAATAACAACATAAGCACACACTTGTTTCATTGTAGTATGGGTTGTTTTTGGGTTAAGAGCTTAAGTTTAAGATCAAAGTCAGGGTTAGGGCTAGGGTTGGAAGAAGGATAATGAGAATAAAATCTGTAATAAACTTTCACAATGTACTTATTGGAACGAAAGTGCAACAACTTGGTGTACTGCCCTCTCAGACTAAACTATACCCATTACTGACTATTCAGATTCATTTACCATTCATTTGCCATCTCTACCATCTCTTGCACAGCGGCCAGAATGTCTGGTGAGTTCCACTGCACTGTCCTTCAGCCAGAAAGCACCTCTAAGGTATAGCTCTACTGTTTTGCTTGCGCCTGTCTACCCCCAGCACCATTGCAGTTGTTTTAAAAACTCCTCTGTCTCTTGCCAGTTGGCTGCCCAAAAGCCCTTCATTCCCTCCTCTGCCCCCCCCACCCCCACTCTCTGCGGAGCAGTTTATGGAGAAAGAATAACAAACGTATTAAGAGCAAAGAGAAAGAGGATGAGTTTGCCGTGCCAGAGAGGCTGTCTAAACCCATTACCTAAGTGTCCTTTATCTTCCCATATGCTTTGTTGCCTGATCAGCTTTGTATCTCTCTAAATCCAGGATTGAGATAACAAACAAATGGCTGAGCCCAACACACAGGGGGAACGGCGGCCTTCCTCAGTCCCAGCAGTGACGGAGGCGAGCTGGAGACACACAGCAGCCAGCGGCGGGCGTGTGAGAGAACCGGGCTAACCGCTAACCCCCCCACTAACGCACCGCGTGCCCCACACCCGCCCAGCTCCTGCCACTGAAAGAATAGACTCCATACAGTGTTTGGAGGGAGAAGGTACGATGCTGAATGCAAGGTTTACCCGTCTGACTTTAGTCTGTAGGATTTTTTTTTTTTTTTTTTTTTTAAGGAGAAAGGAGGATTGGAGATTACCACAAGCATCCCAAGCCCGTTGAGAAGCGAGGACTCGGAAGGCGGGATAATGAACGGACTTTGGCAGCGAATTGCCTCAGAATTTGGGGGCTCTCTTATCAGATTTACCGTTAAGGGTTTTGGCGTTCAAACTCTTCCTCCCCCCCCTACTCCATCCCCCCGTCGCAGAAACAGAAACTTTTCCGAGCCGGATAGACAACATTTTTTTAAATGCTTGAGGACAAGAAGCCTGGGGGATAGGGGATTAATGATGAGCAGGAGGGGTGATGGAGAGATTTGGGTACGGGATGTGCTCTGGATCTGAGCACACAAGATGA
The DNA here is from genome assembly GCF_013368585.1 of Megalops cyprinoides. Classification (NCBI taxonomy): domain Eukaryota; kingdom Metazoa; phylum Chordata; class Actinopteri; order Elopiformes; family Megalopidae; genus Megalops; species Megalops cyprinoides. The sequence goes on along the minus strand of NC_050602.1, from coordinate 23,074,248 downwards.
TCAAAGGCTGTGGCACATTCGCCCACTGCCTGCATACCGTTCAGACTCACTCTTCCCCAGTAGACAGCATATATCTGACATCCTTACCAGACTGCTCAGTTTTAAAATACATCCCCTGCAATTTGCACCATGTGGCTCTGACCAAACAGGTCATCCCATCAGAAGTCTAGACTTAAGTCTTTTAAAGCAAGTGAAGGCAATTGATGACACCTACAGAGAATTTCAGAATTTTAGAATTTCCATAAATTCTATTGTTCAAAGAAGATTCTATTTCTCCCACTTTAATTTAGTGGTAGGCGGCCACGTTTCTAGAGTGTAGTCTTAAAAATGCTTTTATGCTCTCTAAACTGTTTAATATGGAGAACGTTAACATAGTGTTATTGAGACTTGTGTAATAACTACTATGAAAATGTAATTAAATATGTATGTGGAACAAAAAAAGCAGCAACTCTAGAACCTCAGGGCCAGTGAAACCCTTGAATGTGTGACAGTATAGCCTAACTTAGCTTTTTATTAACTGAAAAACACATTCATTAATAAAACATTTAATTAAAACAACAACAACAAAAAGAAACACTATGGGCCTCCCGACCAAGTTTGCAGACTATGGAGTGTTAATGCACAACATAACCGATAAAGACACAGGCTTGTGGAAAGGCATAATTCCCTCCTGAGAGTTCCTCCATCGTCTCTTCTAACCGGATCAATTGCAGACAAATCACCACCAGTATCCCATCAGCCCCCTCCGCCACAAAGCCAACTTGGCAGGACGCAAGGCCCACCAATCCATACCAGACAAATTAGGCACGCAAACAGACCAGGAGAGAAAAGATTTACTCTGCGCCAGCTAATTACATCAACTCATTAGCGGCTTCAAAGAGCTCCTGATTAGAGATGTTTGCTCCCACTGTCTGTGCCGTGGTTAATGGCTGAGGGACACGGTGGGTCTTTCAAATCATTGCAGGGGAGGAGGGTAAGGCTGGGCTAATCAGTTTATTGGGAAATCATCAGTGTTTAACACCTGCTTGGGGCAGCAGTGTGGCGTAAGTGGTAAGTAGCAGGGCTTGTATCCCAGAGGTTGCTTGCTCAACTCCCAGGTGAGACACTGCTGCTGTACCATTGGGAAAGGTGCTTAACCCATATTGTCTCGGTAAATATCCAGGTATAAAATGGATAACGGTGAAATGTTAGCTGTGTAAGTTGCTCTGGATGAAAGTGGCTACAGAGCTAATGTAATGTAATGTAATGCTAACAGGTGGCTGGAGGTTTGTCAAAGGGAGAGAGAGAAGACATTTCCCTATCTCTCCCCCTGCTGGGCTAACAGAAGATTATTCAGCGCAAACCTGCAAGCAGTTTCCTCCTGGAGTGACACGTTGGTGAAACATACACATATTTCATACAAAACATTAAAATATTTCCCCAAATAATAAACGCACATGCATACACAGACTCTTTCTTTCATGCAAATACCCTGTTTTTCATAAGTGTCACTGACAAAGGCTCATACTCTCACATTGTCATACACCGACAATTCCCACCACACACCCACCCTTACTTTCATGTAGACAAACACTCCAGTGTTTCACAGCTGCCCCTTCCAAAGTCTTATACTCACATCGGCAGACACTGAAAATTCCCACCACACACACACACACACACACACACACACACACACACACACACACACACACACACACACACACACACAGCCTGCCCACTGACTGAAGCTGGAACAGCGGACAGTTTCTCCGTCCCCCCTGGGTGGGGGGGCGCCCGGCGGCCTCCCTCCTCCCTCCCCGGGGCAACCGAACCTCCACAATGTGACGGAGCGCTTTGGGAAATGGGGGCCATTTATAACCGCGGCGTATATCCCGCTCCGTCCCCGCGGCCCGGCCCGGCGCCGCGCCAGGAGACAAAGCGAGCCTTTTCCCCCCATGCTAATGTCACACAATTACCTCTTAACTGCTCAAACAAATAGCGCGGATGGGGAAAGTGACATCAAATCAAAACTGTCACAGGTGATCGAGTCGAGTCATCGAGTCGGCCCGCCCGCTGCCTGTCAGAAGATTATTACGAGAGGGAGGGAGGGAGACGAGTGGGGGGGGAGACACGCAGAAGGTGGGGGGGGGTGATTTCAGGTGATAACAGACTACTAATATCATATGAGCACTCCGTTTATTTTTTGCTCTGTTCATTTTCGAGCCTGCGACAGTCAGAGATGAGTAATATGTGCCACCTCCTTGAAGCCTCCCTCCCTCTCCCCTCTCTCTCTCTCTCCCTCTCCTTCTTTCTCTCCCACCCTCCCCTTCCTTCCCTCTCTGGGGCTTTGAGCTGGCAAGCATGGAAAATGGAGTGGTTTGGACTAATGATATTGAAAATGATAGAAAGCAGATTGAAAATTCATTCCCCTCTGAACCGTGCAGAATGTGTACCTTCCAAGGCACTGCTTTTTAATGGGTTTAAAAAAGGGGGGCACGTTCCAAACTCTGTCTCGCAGTCAATGTCAATTCATCTTCCGTACCTCCTGTAACTTAATGGACAACAGATAACTTTTTAAAAAAAAAAAAAAAAAAAGTGCTCCGAAAGAAATTTGTTTAATATTCAAATGAACACATATTTCTCTCTATTTGCGAGCCGACTGCGTTGTTAAGCTCGGTCGAGTTCATCACTTGCCTCAGTCTTCCGTAAAGTGGAGATGTCACTTCTGTGCCTTGTGCAAGGCCGCTGATAGCTATTGATATTGTACGGCTAGTTCATGGAGGGTTTTGACAGCAGGTCAACCCTCACTGACCTCCGGTAAAGGCCTCTGACAGGTGACAGGAAAGGTTATAACACTAAACCAATTATCACTCGCTGTGTCACCTGATATATTCAGGACAGCATCACAGAATTCCCCACTTTTATTCCTGCCTAGAGGCCGTAAAAGAGCCAAGCTGCTTTGAATTGCCGTGACAATACGGAGGAAGCAGTAGCTTAGAGAGGTACAGCTGAAGGTGCAGACATCTCTTTGCATCGTAGAGGCTTCTACTTTTACAAGGTTCTACCAGCCGGTGCACCAGTGATATTACACTGGCCTGCACTGCACTCTTTTAGAAGTGTAAATTCGTAAGAGTTTCATGAAGCATACATAACACCTTCACGGGCATAGTATTAATACTTTAGCTGTTTATTAATTATCTATAAAGTGCTTTATGACATTGGTATAGCACCATGCATGTGCAGACATGGTATGTCACTATGTCAGCTGTAATAAACCACAACATTTGCTTATAACACTTTAATAAGTAGTAATGGCAGCCTCATCAAGCTGCTTAACAAAGGTCTAACATAGCTGCACTTAAAGCATGACTGATTATTTTCAAACATTTCAGTATCTCCAGCGTTGTTAATATTTTTCTTTGTTGTGCTGCTCTTTCAAATGGGTTTCTATAAAAAAAAAAAAAAAAGTGATCATATTGTAAGAATTGGGCTTTAGACCAGCAGTTGCAGGTCAACGTCTTCAGAGAAAGCGAAAACCCAAATTACAAAGAGCAAACACACTTGGCAGCATGGGGGGGGGGGGGGGGGGGACGGTGGGGGTGGGGGGGTTGTCAGGTTAATGAGGCCCCTTGTTAAAGGCGGAGAGAACCGTTCTCGCTTTCCCTTCGTTAATCAATTAAGGCTCCCCCACGCTGGGGCTACGAGTGGTGGTTACACATCAGTTTGCGATCCCTCCTCTTTATGAGGCGACAGCGCTGCCACCGCTGTGGACGGGCTGTCAGTGTTTTAATTGCCTGCGTGTGACCCCTCCGCCCGGTGATTAGTGCTGGGAGCTGGGGGTAGTTTCCCTTCACACAGTTTGCCAGGTTTGCAGGAGGTAAATGGGGTACATCTGGAATGTACCATTTCAGCTAATTGGCGGGGGGGGGGGGGGGGTCATCCCGGAGCATTTAACAGGGCATGCCCTCTGACCAGTCTGCAGCGAAAACGGGGAAAAGAGTGTCGCAGTCAACCGGGCAGCAAGTCCCTACCAAATCACGCGTCACTTGCAGAAAAAAATAAAAATACAATAGAAAGGAGAAGAGGAAATTTAAACCAAAAAAAAAATTGGTTTGAGCCATGCTAATGACATGCTAATGGAATGCAAATGAAGAGTTCAGGAAGGCAAAGTGGTAAAGTTTGTTTAGGGAGCGCGTGCTGTGAGACAGCGGGCGAGGACCGACGGTTGGGTGAGCAGTGAGTACTCTCGGTGCCAGCCGGGAGGCCCGGTTAGCAGGAGGAAAAACAGCGGAGGCCGCCCGCAGGCTAATGGCTCCTGATTGATTTCCAAATTAAATTTCATGACTGCTTCTCTGTCTCCCTCTCTCTCTCCCGCTCTCTCTCTCTCTCTCTGTTTTCTTCCTTCTGTATGGCAGTCTTAAGTACAGGATCCTCAACTAAATAACAGCATTTCACACATGTTGTAAAAGATTTAATCAAATTGTTTTGGCCGTTATTATTTATGGGGCTAAGTGGAGGGGGGGGGGGCTTACTGCTGTTTGTCAGGCTTGTACCATCTTCACCAGATATCCTTATTCTCCATTGTTGGACAGAGGCCCATTGTCCTGATTCTCAGTCTGTTCTCATTGAACTATTGGATTACAGATACGCAGTGAGCCAAAGTTCTGGGTTGAATTCAATAGACAGCACTCTAGAAAATGTTTCGCAGAAGGGGCTGATGGGAGGTGAAGTTGGGAGGTCACTCAGTATACTCATAAACTGCCGGTTTCGAACTTCATATCCCATCAGCCCCTCCGTGAAACTGCGGGCAAATATCTGTCCACTGAATGTAGCCTAAGGGGCCTAGAGGAGAGCAGTGTATAAACACACAGAACAGTTGCAATCAGCTGATCAGAAATATTAATCAAAATGATCAGATCTATGAAAAATCCTGCATGAAAGTAAAAAGCACATGTGGCACATGGCAGGAAGGAGACAGCAAGGCAAAGATAAAGACATGCTTTCCCTTCTCAACGGACATCCTCTTTTTGACATCTTTAAACCACGGCCAAGTGGAAGCTGCGGAAAGCTGGGGTTGACTGCACCCCTCTCTGAAAGACCCATTACCCATTCAGCTCATTCGTTTTCCTGTCTTTTATCAAGCGCAAATGCAGAACATTGCTGGGCGTGTCAGTCTAGTAATGTTGTCACTTTGCGTATGCGTTTTAATGAAGACCTGCACCATTAATCGTCATCATTTCAATGCTGAAGACCTTTCGTTGGTTATTGAACAGGTCACAGACTGTCGCATGTGTTTGTGTCTAAGGTGGTTGTGGATGTGGGGTCGGCGGAGGGGGGTGTGGGGGGGGGGGGGGGGGTGTGAGGAGGGTGTAGGTCTGGTCTTTAACAGACAGAGAAACAAATACACCAGTGCCGCAAAGGTGAAAGAGCCTATTGATGAGATGAGCGTAAAAAAATAGAATAAGATGGAGAAAGTCATTCTGTTTTTTTTTTTTTTTTTTTTTTAAACGAAATATTAATGATCTTTCATTCGGGTTTCATTTGCGAGGCGGGCGAAAGAAATTGCATTCTATTTGTAAGCCTGGAAAAGCACGGGCCTAGGTAATAGGTAATAGGTGTAGAGGAGAGAGCGAGAAGGGAAGGCAGAGAAAAAGAGTTTCCTGAAAGGCTGCTGGGGGGGGGAGAAGAAAGGGAGGGATGGGGAAATTGAAATTTATGACATTGAAAATGACTATGACAGAAACACCAGACCCAGTGTCTGTTCTATTCTTTCATTCTTTCTTTCTTTTCTTTTTTTTTTTTAGAGAGAGATCACCCCATCCAACCTTCCAATGAGGGCAAATCAAAGAAAAATAGGCTGTAGAGTGTATTGAGGAGGGAAAACGTGTGTGGTGGGGGTGGTGGGGCGGGGGTGAGGGCGAGGGGGGGGGGGTGCATGCAGCAGAAGGACATTAGAGAGTAGATGATGTTGTCACCGGCCGATGTAAATCGGAGCGCTACACAGTCACCAGACACAGTCGGCTGACTGCGAGGAGCGCGCTCTCAGGGCCGTGGCACTGACAAATGGAATATTTTTGGAGGGCTTAATCAGAGGAAATGGGGTCTCATCTGCGGGTGACGCGTCTCCCTGCTCCGGCGCTCACAAGACGCAGGACTGATGGCTCTCGCCTCCGCTCGGCCCGTGCACCCCCCCCTACCCCCCCTTGCCTGGCGTCGCCGCAGAGACCCGGCGAAGGTTACCGAGGGGATGTGGCCACTTCAGTCTTCAGATTTAGAAAGGAGAGGGCAGGCAAGGGAAATACTGCGCGCACACACACGGGCTAGCGATCATGAATGCATACAACTGGATGGTTACAGGTTATGCAGACGCCATCAGTGTCTTTCGACTATTTCACAGACTTTTCCACACAGTTCACCCACATCCTTGACTTTTCCTCCATTTGGTGGAAATGGTCATCCTTGGTTGTGTTGTTAGGGTGTATCCGTATTTAATGTAGGCCAAACTTCCTAGTCGGGATCCCACTAATGTGCATGTTACCACCAGGAGCACAGTTTGCTGTAAAGGGTACAAGGGACAAAAGGGTGTGGCACCAGCTTGCCATTGTTGGGTGGATGAAACTCTGTGTATATTGGGTGTGAGCAGCATATTGATTGTATTCCCCCTCCACACACTCACAGACACACTCACTCACGGACACACACTCACTCACTGACACTGTCACACACTCACAGACACACTCACTCACGGATACTCCCACACATTCACCGACACACTCACTCACTGACAGACACACTCACACGTTCACCAACACACTCACTCACTAACAGACGCACTCACACATTCACAGACACACTCACTCACAGACACTCTCAATCTGTCCCGACTGCACGGCAGGCTGGGCCCGGGTCTGTCTGATCGCACCCAGCCGCAGGTGACCACCGTGAGCTGGATAAACAGTAATAAATCTTCCTGCCCACTTTGGCAATCAGTCAATCTATCAGCACTGAGAGAGAGAGAGAGAGAGGGGAGGGGGTTCAATGGAGAGCAGGAGAGGGCGCTGGGAAGCTGATGAAGATGTGAACAAAGTAGCTAAATTTCGCTGGGCGGGGGCGGCCAATGCCACAGCATTGTTTCCCGCAGCAGAGAGCTTTATCTGGGGGACCTTGCTGTGGAAAGTACTGTGCATTCGATAATGAAGGTACAAGGTGTTCTGGTGGACCCATCAAGTAGACACCACATAAATGGCCCTCACAAGGCTAATTTGTAAATGACTGCAAAATGAAGCCACCCAATCTCTCAAGGTATATTTCCATGGAATCCCCTTTGGGCCTATTACATAACTGCTTATGATCCTTTGGCCTAATTATTTCCCTTCCCTTATTTCCCTCTATGTACCACATAGGAATACCCAAACTCGAGGCCTATTCTCAGGAGCCCTGTAGCTGGTAATTATGCTCCATTATGGTCCATTTAGACCAGTTTAATGAAAAGATTAAATAAAGACTTTCGAGTATTCAGTTCAACCCATTTGATCAGGAGCTGAGTGAGTACAGAGCCCTCCGTGCACAGTGGTTTCATGATTCAGAAACGCAGCATTTACATAGCCTGTCTAGGCAACGTAAATGTTGTTTTGTGGTGTTTTTTGGTTTCCCCAGTTCCTTCATGGGTCTGGAGTGCAGTGTTACAGAATGCCATCAGTAGAACCTGCGGAGAGTCACCAGGCTTTGGTGACATGATCTATTTTTCTCTTGATAAATGCTGCAATCTTCCGCCCCGTTGCCCTCCCTACCCAGTTTGTTCTGACCTGTCAGAGGCTTGTTTTCCCCAGGTTTTTTTTCCCCTTTGTGGCGTTAAACCCACTGCTGGGCTTGATTTTGCAGTGAAGGGGGAAAAACTTTAAGAGCTATTATGATACAAACACGAAAAAAACAGACATATACTGACTATGGCTACTATTAAAGCGACTGAAAAGATTTAAGATTTTAAAAAATTTACCATGTCTCTGATTAAATTTGAGTGTGATCAGTGTTGCAATCAAGAAATATTAAGAATTAATGTTACAAAATACCTTCAGGTAGTAGGAGGCAGATAATGGGATGATTCTGCTGGCTGCCTATAGTCATTAGTGTAAATTAACCAGTCATGCTGAAGTACTTCCCTTACTACACCTGTATAACATTCATTACTGTTACATTAAAATGGCACCATCCCAGATGGGATCTGAATTTACAATTTTCTGGTTTCCTACCAACATGTCACACTGATGTCCTTATTGAGCATAGACCACTCTTAATTGTTGAAGAAAGTGGACAACCAGTTATCCAATCAGAACACCACAAATAGTCATCTGATTGTGCTCAGACACTGATCAGGAGCAGGGACCCTCTGGCCCCGCCCCCTCTCCTCAAAGAGTGGCGCTGTGCCCACAGGGTTGGGGGGGAGGGGGTGGATAATTGTGAGCCTGGTAACCGGGCTTGCGCTGGTAGTCCAACGCTGGGGTATGAATCACGCCGCGGCGACCGTAAAATTTGTCACGGTTGCAGCGGATCAATGATAATTACCTCCCTGACACGAGTACAGTTATTACCTTACAGGATCAGGGACAGGGGAGGGAGGGCTACCGGCACTGGGGGAGGGGGTGTGGGGGGCTGATCGATACCCGCTGAAATATGGCTCTCCGCGGCCCCCGGCTCAACCTACGCAGCTAAACGAGCCATTACAGACGTCGCTGTTGACAGCCCAGCGCTGGATATGCGCTCCACACCTTCCTGTCCCAGGCCCGTTTCCCTGGAACACCCCCCCACAGCGGGATATTATGCCCCGCCCCACCATTTCTAAACACCAATCAATCCTCATCTTGTCTTCAGTGGAGGGACACCCTTGTCCCCAAGATGCGGTAATGACTGAGAGACGATGATGTGTGATTGCACAGCTTGCTACCTAAACACACGACAGCCAGGCGGGTGAGAGGCCTTGAGAGTGCTTCCCACCCTCCGTAGCCCGCTGACCGCCAACTGTTCTCAGGGTAACCGTCTATTTGCAGCCTTGCCGAGTGCTCTTCCTGCCCTCTACGCCTGCTCCGCCCTTCCTGTGTTCCTGTTGCCCTGGGAACAGCTCTAATCAACTGACCCTCCTCATACCCAGTACCTCTTAACTTCACACGCCTCACAACGACACCTCACACGCTAGGAGTCGCTCCACATCCTAAGACCTTGGCCTTTCTTTCCTGAATGAGACAGAATTTGTTTATGGTGATGCATTGCGGGAATTTAAATCAAGAGCCCTTCAGAATTCCTGCAGCTCCTCCTGCTTGTACTTTTACAAGAGCCTATGTAAGGGTAAGATTAAACACTTGACGTTTTTTTTTTTTTTTTGCCTTTGGGGAAATCTGAAGACACTGTTTGGGGGGCGGGGGATGCAGACAAGATGCACAAAAGGTAATGCAAACCTTCACCTCTCCTCCAAGATAATCACCTCTCCTCCATCAGAACAAACAAGGCATTCAGAGGTCAAATTTAATCTGCTGTCAGCCCTTTTGTCTTCAGACTGGAGACTAAGGGAGGATTTGTGGAAGCCTGTAGTCTCTTGTTAAAATGCCGCGCTCCCCACTTAACCTGCAATTTACCTGTCATTTAAGCCGCCCCGACAGTTGCACACAGACACTCGGTAAGAGGGCGTCTACATCTGACTCACTGCATTTTCCTGCCCACTCTCTGAATAAGCATTTTATGTTCACACAACAAGGTGAGGGCGAGGAATCACTGCGAGAGCAGAAAACATTCAAAAAAACATTCACGGGACATAAAAGCAGAGCTGTCCTCCGCCTCTTACAGGCCGCGCCAGAATAATAGAGTGTAAAATAGCTACCTTTTATATGTCTTTTATCAGCCCGGATGCAGCGAATTCATTATCCTTCCAGCAAACCGAACCTTTGAGGCGCTGCAGTCCACAGCGCATTTGAATTCATGAGCCCGGCAGAAGCGCAGGGATTGAATTGAATAAAGTGAGTTAACGCATCACATCAATGAAGCGTGTGGATTGGAATGCGTTGGGCAGGACGCTGTTCCGTGTTCGTCTGCCCGCAGCAGTGGTAGAGAAATGTTGAGCCGTAAAACGACAAGGAGTTATCACACGTGCCTGTGAATCTCTACTGTAAAAACCGTGCCCTTGAATTGCACACCGGGGTCAAAGGCCGTGATTATTTCAGCTGATGCTGTCATTGCCATGGCAGCCACAGTGTGTGGGTGACACAGGGTGGTGACAGGAAGTGGGAAAGCTGTGGGTGTGGCCTAGGGGCTGTCAAGACATCCCAATTCATCTCATACGATTCACCAACAAAGGAAACTTTGGGCCTGGCCTGCTTTTTACCCTGTTTTATATCACTTATTATATCATTGTCATTTAGCAGACACTTATCTAGAGTGACTTACTGTACAGTAGGTTACAATTGTATCCATTTATACAGCTGGACATTTGAGACAAATATGGGTTAAGTACCTTGTCCAAGGGTACAGCAGCAGTTGCTGTTGCCCAACAGTGTCCCAGTTGGGAGTCGAACCAGCAACCTTTCAGGTATGAGTCCTGCTCTTTACCACTGTGCAACACTGCTGTCCCGATATGTCCCACATTACAGCTCCAGCAGCTTCAGGGATGCACGGTCCTGTTGGCTGGCTCATATTCTCCCCTGTAAAATGCGCTTCCTGTGCTTTTTAAACCAATTTATCTACTTCCTTTAGCATCTAACATCCATGGGGCGGTGCTATGGCCCAAGCCTTTGTGTTTTAACAGACTTTACCTCCACATCAGAGAGGGGGAAGACACCAGAGGACACACCGAGACAGCATCTGATGTCACCCAAAACTCATCTTACCCAGAAAATAAGAGGCCACATAAGCCTCAAGGGGGTGCTCCTGAGCCAGACACCGCCCTGTGCTGTAACTTCCCTAATACCACTACAGGGTTTCTCCATGCTCTGAAGGATTAGCACAGTGTTACACACCTTCACCGAGAGTGGAATGGACAGCCGCCTCAACTCTCCCATGCCAATGACCTTCTTTTACTCACAAGAGCTTTTAAAGATACAATAGGTGATTTTTTTTATCATATATGTGGTGATTAATGTGAGTCCCCCCCTGCTGTAAGGCATTATATAAATGCAATCCATTATTATGTTTATATTTTAAAACCAGAGCCACAGCCATATGTTGACAGTCACTGGTTATCACATAAAAATATCAGCACAGAACCTACTGAGCAGCTCATACAAAGCTCTCGCATTTCCCATCCACTGATGATAACACAGTGGGTGCAATAAACAGGAACTGCCTGAATGTCATGGCTGTGTGCATCTCTTTCCAATGAAGCATCTTTGCGCTGGTCAGTGGACTCAAGCAATGGCAAGGAGCGGAGGTCATCTCTCAGGTGAATCGGGGTACACAGACTGACAGTGGGTCCCCCACTTTAATGGATGTCTGACTGCAGCGACACCCCCCCCCCCAAGTCGCCCCCATTTATCAGATGTGCTATGGCTATCTGCAATGAAGCAAAACGCAAACAACATAAACGTCTAATTTGATGAAAGTCCAGACACTCTGAGGTTCTGTTTTTATGTCAGCAATGAAGACTGCATAGAATGAATGCGCAATTCATATGAGACACTGAGGGCGAGTTCAGTGTCACGGCGGGCTTTATAAGGAAACCTGCCCGTTTGTCATTAAGACTGAACTGAAACCGTCGCTGTCCCTGTGTGGCTCCGAGAGGGACATCATTAAGGGGAGCGTTAGCCTATCAGAGCCATCATGCCACTGAGTGAGATCTGTGCAAAGCGGCTGTCTCCATAACCCAAGCCCCCTCAGAAAGAAGGGGAAAGTGAAGCATGCCTAACCACCCACCACACGCACACGGACATGTGCACACACTCTCACTCACACACTCTCTCTCAAACACACACACACGTACATACACACACACACACACACACACACGTACATACACACAAACACACACACACACACACACACACACACACACACACACACACACACACAATTCCCCCTCTCCAACAATTTCACACAGTGAATACTTTCAATCCAGTTCTCCTTAAAAGGCTGCTTTGCCCTGCAATTAGTCAGCCTTTAGCTACACCTCTCCCCCTATCCTCCGCAGTTTCACACGCCTCCCCGCGAGACAGAGAGAGAGCGAGAGAGCGAGCTGAGCGCAGGCCGTCCTTACGGACCCTTCGTTTGATTTGCATTGTTACCCTTTCTCTGCTCCTCCGGATCGGCAAACGCAAGTCAAGCGTCCGCCGCGAGGCCGGCGGCCCGACGGCAAAGCAGGGAGGACACGCCTGTCACTGGGTGTGAGGGCGTCAATTCATTGGATCCAGCCCTCAAATCCTAGCCGCTGACCGAGGTCCTCCGGCAGGCGCGTGACAGCCGTTAGGGGCCATCGATTTCCCTGGTAGACTTTACAGACGCGGCTAAGAAGGAGAGGGATATTCTGCCGGCGCTAAGAGGGAAGCGCGTGCGTTGGCAGCCCGGTTACCAGCTGGGCTCCCTCTGCCCCGTTTTCGGAGCGGGGAGCCAATTCTAACCGCACGTACAATCCTCCACAGGGTCTGAGCGAGCGGGACTCAAGAGAGCATTTGGTTTGCAGTCTGCTAATCCCTCCAGCACAATCCTGAGGAGGTTTTGCGCTCAAAACTCTGCATCACGTCGTATAACTTAAGGATCTTTTATTTACGGACTTTGCTTCCAATTTTAGATCTTAAAACTTGGGAGACTTAAAACAGTGGGTGACTTGGCTGGCCAAGCTACTTTGAGAGTGAAACTGAGTCCCTCAAAAGGAAGGCTGAATCTGTTTTTTCTTTCCCGTATTTCAGGATTAAGTAAACCTTAGCTGCAGCTTCAGCCATTGTCTAATCATCATAACCCATTCTCATTAGCGGTCTTCCTGAACATCCAGCGGGAGAATCTACCGATAAATTCTGTATTCCGCAAGTATACAAATGAGGTTTTTGCATTTATATTAATATGCAGAGCGGATGATTTAAGGGTCATTCATCTAAGGTTGCACACTGAAACGATCATTAGCTTATATAGTTATTGTTGTAATTATATGTAATTGGGGGTTTGAATTTAACCTAAATGTTAGTGGAAACGGTACATAAAAGCTCTGAAAGGAACTCCAGCAAAAACACACCAGGCATGCCCCCTGTGAATGTCTTTAACAGAACGCAACTCCGAAGGCTCGGTACGTCCTGCTGCACACTCTCTCCGTTTCGTATTTTCTCCTCATGCCACCTCGGGTGCCTCATAACGAGACAAAGGCAAACAGAGCTGTGGCCTCACAAGGACCGCAGTCTGCCCAGACCCCTGCCCGTCGAAATTCCAGCCACACAGTACCAATGGTGCGCAAAAAGAGCGGGAGAATATTATATGTAAAAAAAAAAAGTTAAAAAATCAGGTCAGTCATCCAGTCCGGAATGTGATTTTTATTCCCGTCTTCGAGACGCGCGATCTGCAGCAGGGTGCGTTTTATTTTTAGCGCCGCTCTGTCCCCTGCTCCCCGGCGCCGCCGTCCCCCTTCTCTCCCGCGCCGAGGCGGCAGCGGCCCCACTCCCTTTATTAAAGGACCTGCCAGCCTGTGCATCAGGCCTGTCCCTGGTGGCGCTCTATGTTAAATTCCATCATTAAAACCCATTACCGAGCATCAAAGCCCCCTGTAATTCCGTCTAATGACCTCATTTCCCTAAGTGTCAGCCGTGTCAGTCAGTCAGCGGCGGGGGCCGGCGCTCTCTCGCGAGTGTGCGTCCGGGGGTCTCGCCCGCTCGTAGGCCCGAAACCGCCGACTTACCGCCAGGCCTACCCCCCCACTCCCCCCAACCCCGCACCCCCGCCCCTTCCGCTCCCTCTTTCCTTCCCTTTCTCCTTAGGAAAAAGCGAGGTTAGAGAAATCAATGGCTAAATGAAATGACAAGGGAAGGTGGCTGGGGAGGAAGAGAGAGTGTGTGTGTGTGCGTGTGCACGCAGGGCGGGGGAGAAGGCTATTCCGATATTCCATTTGCCCTCCACTCTATTAGCCGAACCGCAGTCAAACGGGGGTCCAGGGAGAGAATCGGGGTGCACTGCAAAAGCTTCCAGTCACGGCACTGCTGTTCCTATTAAGATGAACGAGTCACAAAAAGAGGGGGGTTCATGATTACGGACTGTTGTGCTCAAAGTGGACGTCCCGCTCCAGTCACTGATGGAGCCCGCACAAAGAACGTGGTCAAAGCCGGGATCATCCAGAGTGGGGTTTTTAAAGGTGGGCTGTTCCCTCCTTTTCCCCTCCTCGGTCCTTCCTTCCACTTCCTGGAAAATCATTCCATAAATACAAGCGCCCCCCCCTCCACCCCCCCCCCCCCCCCCCCCCCCCCCAGGCCAAGGGAGCCCAGCCACTCGTTTTTGGAGTGGATAATTGACTCCTTTCACTTGATAATTCATAGCTTGCATATGCCAGCTAATACATCAGCAGCCGAGAGACTGCATCCGCCCCCACCGCCTCTGTTCCCGCTCCCCCCGACTCGCCGGCCCCGCACACCCCCCCACCCCAACCCCCTACTCCCCCTAAGAGCCAGGAGCCAGCGGAGGAGAGGGCGAGAAGTGGCGGAAAAAAATGCAATGATGGATGAGTGCATTGCGGCTTTAGGAATGAATTATGTCTCCCAAATACCTTGAGCAGTGCAGACTGTCAGCCTGTATCTATACTAATCTGGAAGGAAATATGACTATTTTCACATTAAAAAGGAGGGGGCTCAGAATAAGATGTGAAATTAATTGAGCAATCAGGCCATTAAGAAGAACTGTCAGGGTGGGTTTTGTCGGCCGTTTCTGCATTTATCACTGCTGGGTCCCTCTTTTTTTTTTGCTCCCCTCTCTTTCTTTTTTAATGTGGTTCCTGTCACAAAACAGATTAGGATTATTCTGACAAGACAAAGGTATCTTTTGTATTTTCCGTAGCTGTGTCAGAGCTCGCCGTATTCATCAGAAGTGTCACTAAGCTAAGTAAACCAAAGCGCTTTTTCTCCACTGTTTTCTAAAGGGAAGGTTTCATGTTGGGAATAGAGGAGGAGGAATTAAAAAAAAAAAACAAGACTCCTTATATAATACTCACCATCACTGTCATTTATATCTTTACTCAGGTTTTGAGGTATGGGAAAAGAAATTCATATCTATGGTCTGTCAGATTATTACCAGGCATTGATTTTTTCATGTCACATGTGTGGTTTGCATCTCCTGTGAAGAGTGAGGTTTTCTCTGTGTCCAAAGATACAACAAAGACCACATCTCAGCAAACTACAAAGTGATGGAGTCTCTTTCTTGACTAGGATGAGTGTCTGTTAAACACTCATCCTTACCCAGGGTACAGTTCTGGCCTTGCTCACATCATACACAGCTGGATATTTACTGAAGCCATTCAGGACAAGCAGCCTGCCTTAGGGCACAACAGCGGAGTCCCACTGAGGTTTAAAACCTACAACCTTCTGTTCGAAAGCCCAGTTCCATTGTCATCCATGTACAATGCTGCCTTTCTCCACGGAGAAAACTCGTACAAAAGAGAATGCCCCACGACACAACAATGCCGGTGAAATCCACTGTTCTATAAAAGGGACCACACAATTCTAGGGTGGTGACCCACCACCTGCTTTCAGTGTGCACATACCACATGACCTTTGACCTGGTCATTCCTATCAGCAGCCCAGGTTAATACGGTTGCGTGTGTTGGAGTTTAGGATTTTCCTTTTCAGGAACAAATAAGATTAGCTGGGTCCTGAACATGTTCCAACTTCAGCGTCTGGCACAACGCTGGATACTCTACGATAAACTACAGCAGGAGATGAGATAAGGTGTCCTTGAATGGATGTAAATGTTGTGCAGATATACCAAAAGTATCCATTCTCAAAACAATTAGATTACTTTTATAATATTGACTTTAATCTGAATTGTACTCAATCCACAGTTAATAGCTTTAACAAATAAGTTTGGGGGAGTGGAACCATATTGTGAATACTAGGCATTAACTCTAACAAGCAGACGTAATGATTCTGAGTATTATAATTACAACAATAATTTACCACACCTAAATAAAATGTAAGAGAGTCCTTTTGATGTCGAGCTTAGAGAAGGCCGCTTTGTTCAGTATAAGAAACACATTCTCACAGACTCAGCGAATAACTTCTGCCACAAATGACATTACAAGACAACGCAAAACACAACTTCCGAATAAAGGTCACGGCAGAGAACGGGAGTGACAGTGACAATGTCAGGGAGACGGAGTGACATTAATACGATGTTCGGCAAACGTATCCCGAGAAAGTAAGTGCCGTGTAGACACAAAACCTCCGGTTCCAGGGTGCACACTCACCCAGAAAACACATTAAGGAGAAATAATGGCCGTACTTCTCTGGTTCCCTTCATCTGTGCTGTCAGTGGCTTGAAGCCATGGTGCGTCAAAGACACTGCGTTAACCTTGCTGTTGTTCTATCCTATTGTATTTGCGGGCGGGAATGGGACTTTGTTCCCCTGGGACAGCCGTTTTCAAAGCGGGCAGAGTCCCCGAAAATCATTCGCATTGCTGCACCATTATACACGGGCCTTTTTTTAAACAATGCGTTTTACCTCAATATTGGAGGTGTGTTTCATTTCTGCAAAATCTGGGGGAAAAAAACAGTTCTACTGTTCCTGCTACGGTGCATTCCTCTCTCTAATAATATGGTTAAAAATGGCAACAAATAAGGTTTTTTACAACGCTAATTGTTGGTGGGGTTTTTTTTTTTTAACAAACAGAATTCATCAAAATTTCAGAGGAATAGTGGGTGTAACATTGTTATGTAAAGTGCATGGTTGACTAATGGTGAACATAAATATCCATAATTTTTTTTTACTTTTGTCAGCAGATATTGTCATGTTATAACTCTTAAGATATTACATAAAATTTGTGAAACGCTATTGTGAACACTTACATTACAAAATTGTTACAAAATTTCAAGCATTATGGAGAATCATGTAAATTATGAATGGTTACATTTAACAGAGCATTACATGTGTTTCAAGTGAAGTGCTCCCAACAAAAGTTTTTCAGAGTATTAGACAGGGTATTAGATAATATTAACCATCATAAAATAGATGGGTAAGTAGGAGTTATTAATTGAATATGAAAATAAATGTATTATAACAATATAACCATTGTTGCTACTATTTGCTACACTATAAAAAGAGGAAGAATTATACAAGCTTATTCAAATAAAAATATCAGCATGAAATCCTATTTCGTTAATGAAGATTTAATTAAATTTTCATTACATCAAAGTAATTTTAAGTAATAAGTAAATTATTACATATTTGGCTTGATGGACTGGTGGGTCTCCGTTAGCCGCAGCAGCAAAATCCCTTGACACCTCAATCCAAATGAATTAGTGCTGCTCTTCAACCGAGGTCCCCCCGCACAGCGAGTCTGAGTCATTCGCCCAAAGTAAGAGATGAGAGCACCCTCGCTTGCTGCTAGGAGCCAGCAAACCACACCATGCTTTTGCACATCAGGAGTAGCGTTGTCTCCCTCTGGTGGCTAAAAGTAAAGCTGCAGTGGAGCAATCGGTAGTCCCCCTTCACGGCAGGAATCGAACGATTCCATGTGAACGGAAGGGAAATTTAGCGTGTATTACGGGATTTTTTCATCAATAACTAAATGTCAGTGATTGTTTGGTATCAAAGCCTGGCCTAGGAAGGTAGTAGTCTCTACAATTCTATGTCTCACAAAAATGAATTGACAATTGCGACACATTTCTCAAAACTGTCACACCATTCAGTCTCAGGACTCAACATCCCTGATTGACACAATTACAATTAGCTATCAAGTTTTTTGTGTAGCTCCGTTGGTAAAAGGAAATCTCCTTTATGAAATACACTTGCCACTGATACCTTTGCAGACTGCAACACAGACAATAATTTGGAAAATGTTGACAGACATTTCATTTTACTTAAAACGTTAAAGATGATGGCATATTTAATAAAATTATTCTTTTAAAATAGCCCATGTCACGGCTGGATTTTTATTTATTTTATCTGATTAATTTAGGCCTGGACCAATCAATCCTTAGCTTTGATTCACAATTAAATGCAAGTATTACACCCTCATTATTACATTATGATATAGCAGGCACGCTTATCCAGAGCAATTTACACAGATTACAATTTTTATATTATCTATTACATTTATGCAGCTGGATATTTACTCAGGCAATTCTCGATGAAGTACCTTGCCCAGGGGTACCGCAGAAATGCCCCAGTATGGAATTGAGCTACCAACCTTTTAGTCACAAGCCCAGTTCTTTGCCACTATACTACCCTGCAACTCCTCTGTACCACTCCTCATTAAAGACTCAGTTTGGCGAGTGTAGTAATCACCAACACTGGTTATTTATTATAATGTATTTGTGATTTGTGAATCCAGGCTTTAAACTGGATTCAAACAGATTCCTCATTCTCAGTAGCCATGGAGAGAAACACAGAGAGAGATGAATAACTGGAGGGGAGACGGGGAATTTGGCCAAGACACCAGGTCTAACACCCCTACTGCGTCACAGCCACCAAGGAATTTATAACGACATCAGGCAGCCGAGACCTCACTTTAACACTGTTCTGGAAACAGGGAAAAGTCGCCATTGTCACAAAAGAGAGGGGGAGATTCTGATCTGTGATCAGTGCCTACCTTTACCAAAGTGCTGCTTGGGGTCTGGATCAGGATTCAGGAGAGAACTGATGACTGAAATGCAGAGGAAATGTGTGTGCTTCATGGTAAAAAAAAAAAAAAAAAAACCCACAACATTCAATAGCTAATAACTTTTTTCATTTGTTTAACTGGACAGGAGGTTCTTTCGAACTTCAGTAATGCTGCTTAGTCGATCCAATAACTGTTTAAAGACCGAACAAGACACACAAACTGCACAACTATTTTATGTCATGTAATTTTGTTACTTTAGGGAGGACATGGTTTCTTACATCTTGACTGGAGTTTCATATAAAAAGTACATATAGTTTTGTTGGTTTAGCTAGTTGCAATAAATATTCCCTCAGATATACCGAGGGAGACATGCTCAGCTCACTGGTTTGAATTAATTTCATTAAATCCTTCTCTCACTGAATGCACCGGGTGAAACTGAGCCAATTTGGTTCATTTAGTTCCGCTTAGTTAGGTTACATCTCAGTTTTCAATTCTTTCTATTCGGCAGATTTGTTAATTTCCCCAAACAGGACAATTCATTGATAGCTGCTAACAACAGATTACACTGATGGCTAGAAAGTTTGATAATGTAATCACAGCTGCAGTGCTGCTGCAGTATAGCAGAGCTCAAATTTATTTTCAGTGTTTTTGCTACACATCATTTTTTAAACTCTACACAGCCCACATCTAGGAATTCCTCATTTACCAAAATTAAAATGTAAATGTAAATGTAAAGTATGGAGCATTTTTCATAACTTCAACTGAGACCGCAACTCCTAAAACTAATCTCCAGTGACCCCTAGTGGATTTCTGTAGTACAGTCAGTGGGTTCAACTGCAGCCAGGTAGAAGTCATCTTCACTGACATGTTACCAGTAACAGCAAAGCTTACCAAATGGACAAATGCCTCCTTTGCTTTCAGCTTCACCTGACATATTTCTTTGATGTGTAACTTACTGGTACGTTAATTATGAAGACTAAATTCAATTTGTATGAACAGCTGTCTCTGCTACATACAATTTAACGCTGCCAATCAGCAGTAATCCAACCAGCTGAAATGTTGGATGAAAGTGTAATTAAAGTGTAAGATAATCAACCTCCAAACCTGCTGAGTCATTTCCCAAGAACCCTGGGAGATATCACTGGCGAAGACCACGTTTTGGAGGACTTCATTTTAACCACGAGGTGGCGCTACAACACAGTGAACAATTTTCCCCTCATCAGGAAAATCACGGGGCTCTGATTCAGGCATGGACACACGCCATTCCTGTCATTCACACTGGGTGAGAGGCACATCCTTTGAGCTTCACATTATTAGAAAGACGACAGTAAAGGTTTGGCGAATGCAATTACAATTATTTTCAACTTGCTGAAGAAAAATACCAGACATGACAATTTTTTTTGATGCGTTCCTTAATTTGGGCTTCACCACAGAACAGACTCCAGGAGAAAACACAGGGCAAGCCACGGGGGTGCACAAAAACTCATATATACTATGTAGATATCAGGATATAAGGAGACAACTGAGGGTGCGCTGAGGTCCGTCTGGGGGTGCAATGCACCCCAAAGCACCCCCCATAGCGCCGGGCCTGCAGCAGAAAAACTAAATCATGTCTCTCAGCCAAAGGCACACAGTCAATGTCTCACATTGCGCTTTGTACACACGCAGCATTGGGCTGCATGTCAGTGTGAGCGCCAGGACTCTTCCCCTGACACCCCGCAGGGAGGTGACCGAGACGGCATCCGCGCTGACCTGGGAACCCCTCCCGCTGTGCGTGCATTCCTGGCGGCAGAAGCGACGAGCGGCTCGGCACTTCCCCGGGTAACGGCCGCCAGCCTGTCACCCCTGCGCATACGTGGGCACAGCGGCGTGAACTTGTCAGGGGTTGCCTGGTAACACCAATTCTGACCCCGTTACAAAGGCCCTTCCTATTTTCCTGGCTTCCAGGAAAAAAAAAACAAGGTCTAATTCACCGCCTTTCACAACCCCAGCTCCCCACAATTAGAGGAGAAATAGGCAGAAGACTGTCCTCGGCTCTGTTGCTTTTCACAGTCATAACTGGCTTTAATTCAGCTTACTCATTTCAGTATGATCGATTGTGCTGGTAGACGTCAGTAATGAGGCCACAATGGATAATACAGAGCACTGCAGCCCCTCAAGAGCTCCTAGCAGCTAATTGATCTAATATAAAACACACTCTTAAAATTATAATAAAAGGAGTTATCACTCTCATAGGATGAGACAACATCTCATTAATTACTTTTCTTGTTAATGAGTATGTTTTAAGTCTCAAATAACTTACTTCACATATATAGTTACACTATGTAATATGATGCATGCTGTTGTAACAAACCTGCATAATTCTCTGCATGCAAAACCAACTGCTTCCAGATGATGTTGTCCCGCTCCGTCTCATCCCAAATCATTCTGACCACATTGCTAACTTTTGCTGGAGTCAACCCCAGTTGAAGCTTGTAACATCACAGACACCAGTGTAAGTCACTACCGACACCAGTGTAGCGCGTCAGCCACAACTGAGGTGCGATTAAAGACACACTTTGTGTGTAGTGCATTACAGACGCCGGTGTGAAGCATTACAGACACCAACATGAGCCACCACAGCCCACTGTAACCTGTTACAGACGTAAATGTAATATAATGCTAACAACAGTACAATGCCTTACGGACACCTGTAGAGGGACCTGAAATTAAGTTTATTTTGATTTTGCATGTACATTAATGTGTCCAGCATTTACTCTGAAATAAACAAGTTACTCACATAGAAGTTGCTTTCGGGAAGAGCACCGAGACAAAAAAAAAACCCCTCTTGTAAAAACAAACTTTTGCTACCTTAATACCAGCGCAGGTCCCGTTTCGATAGTGAAAGCAAACGCCGCGTCTTTATCTCTCCGCGTTACCGCTGAGCTCTGAAATGTTTCTGTAAGAGAGGATTAGGTGACTCATCGGCCGCAAGATAAAGAGGCCTGTATCTGTAGTTGAGGGATTACTTTCAGGAAATAAGGAATAGTTGGCCATAGCGCCGCGGCTCTGCCGCTGAGATGAAAGGAGGCATCGATGCTGGGCTGGATAGAACACCGGTCTCCGTTTCATTTCATTAAACAGGTGCTGTGAAACATTGTATTGCAGAGCTTCCGCTTTCTGGGCTTTTATTAATAAGAATGTCATGTGTACTGTACGGTAATGCACAGTAACAGTCAGCCTGAAATGATATTATTTCAGTAATTCACTCTTCTGGACATTGCATCTCAATGAGCAGACAAGAGATTAATTTTTTTTAAATTCTCTATCTCTACTTATAAAGACATACTGTATTTACATTATTCTGAGATTCTCACCAAAAAAAAGAATTCTTTCACTCAGCAAATAACAGGGTGCCAAGTTGCAAAATCCAACCATAAATTGTATTTTTTTTTTTCCTTAGATCTGGTATTATTTTAGATGAATCTCAATGTTTTCTCAGATGCTACTCCTATATATAATTGTATACATATGTTTGCATTTAAATCACAAATCTCAAATAATGTAAGACATAAATACATCACAAGTGTTTAGAGCACTTCACTTTTAGCATTTAGCACCCCATAATATTCCATCCATCTTAGCTGCTATTACATCAGTGAATATTCACTGCCAGACGAGGTTCTAAAGCATAGCATTTTGTTCCATAATGATTTGCAGCAACAATGATTGTACGCATATGGACAGTGATTACAACTGAAACCAAACAAGATTCCCTCGGCTCATGAATATTCATAACCACATGCCACATCGCTGGATTTCACTGGTCTCAAGAAAGCTGGAGCAGAAGACTGAGTGTGAACGGTCTGAATGGTTGTGTGTTGGTGTCCATGTGGAGTGTTTGCCATCATCTGAAGGGGAGACGCCTTTTGTGAAATAACCTCTTCACGTGTCTGTCGGGATGAGATCACATCTGACAATATGGAGACTCGGAAATAATTCACTGCATTACTCATAACTGCAATGACCTGTGTAAACAATCTATGGGACCAAAATTACTAACCCTACTCTTCGGAGGTGGGAGTATCATTACATTACACTATTGGCATTTAACAGACACATGACGCAAGGGCAAGAATAAGAATAAATTGATTTAAAGGGTGGAATACTATAACAGTTGAATAGTAACAGTGTTTAACTATGATTTAGATAACATTCATATTGGCATTCATTCATTTGGCAGACGCTTTTATCCAAAGTGATTTACAAGTGAGGCAGAGTACAACACAAGCAAACAGACATATAAGGAGTCAAAAGGGAGACAGCAGATATGATATACTGACCATTACACACAAATGCACTCATCATACGTTCACAAAAGGCGTTGTACCACAACCAACAACACATAAGAAAACAAGAACAAAGTCCTTTACCTCTCAGTCCGAATATATGCATAAAAAGAAAATGGTAATCCCACAAACAAGAAATCCACAAACGTTAATCCCAAAAGCAATAAATAAATAAATGGAGCGATATTACCAATCTTGATACAGTTCAACAAACTGAATCCACAAAACATTCTCTATGAAACAGATGATCAGACAGGATATCCTGGGGCCTTGGTGCAGTAGCAGCCCAAACTGGAGGCAGCAGCAAATTAAATGTCAACACAAGCTAATAAGTAAATCTTACTTCTCTGACAAAGTAGCAAGGTTTTAAAATGAAAGATTTTTTATAATTTCTTGGCATAAACAGCCCATGGATACCAAACATTTTCTCCCTCTCTCTTCCCTAGCACACCATACTTCGTTTTCCTTTGACTTCCATATGGGTGTGGCCAAGGGAATAAAGTGGGTGGGTCCCTAGGGCTCAACCTAGGTTGACGGAAACTGCACTTTGGTAGATTAAACAATGAAATCTTGGCTCTTGCAGCTAGCAGTGTGACATAGTGGTAAAGAGCAGGCCTCGTAACCGAAAGGTTGCTGGTTCAATTCCCCAATGGGGCGCTGCTGTACCCTTGGGCAAGGTACTTAACCCACTATTGCCTCAGTAAATATCCAGCTTGTGTAAATGGATAAAATTTTAAGTCGCTCTGGATAAGACTGAATGTAATGTCTTACCCACAAGGCCCTCAGTGCTATAGCAGCTGCCAGCTCCTGCACCCCTCTCTCACCTTCAGACTACCAAAACCCAAACTTCACACTATTGGAGAGCAAGCTCTCTCAGCAACTACTCATCATTTGTGGAATTCTGCCTGGCTCTGTGAGACACAGAGTCTAACTACTTTCAAAACACTTCTCCAGATACGCCTTTATAAACTGTCTTTTAATCAAGAATTAGTCTTAACCTATACCTTTATCGCATGTATTGCTTGTGTGTCAGTGTTTTGCATTCATTTTTGACATGCCTGTGTTGTATCTGGTCTGTGGTGCATTGCATGTTACCTGTATCGGCCACAGTGCTACAGTTCATCATATGTGTAGTTCTATGTGCATGGAAAAGAGGTTAAGAAATAAAATGTATTGTTATTACTTTTAATACCTTTCGTTTTGCTAGTCCTTGGCTGTCATCATGCCTCTGCCTTCTTGTGAATGCGGCTCACTACGTCCATTGTGGGTTGTATAACATAGTGTATTGTATGGCATTATGCTTTTCACAGTTTTCCCATCTTCCTTGCGTGTTCTGCGTCACGAGACATTCATTCAGCATCTTGGAAGGTGAAAAAGGTTATGTGACATAGCAGACGTTAAGGTCAAGATGGTGGATGTGCGAATGACTGTGTCTGTACGTATTTGTAACTGGATGTACGTCTGAATAAACGAGTGCATGCTTGCGCGTGAGCAGGTGGTGAGCACGAACATCACGGATTTGCTCACGTCTGACTGAGGGCGCGCGGCGTGGGGAAGATATCCATCTTTTAGTCACGATGAAGTGGGCGGAGGTCGTGGTGCAATTCCAACTCTGACCCGTCGCACACAAATTAACCACAGGCCACCGCCATAAACGAGACACGCTGATTAGCTGGAGTTTAACGAACGGACGTCGTCAGAGTCCGGTGGAGAATTAATTGCTGTGCTCAGAAAGCGATCACATTACAAACTGCCTGGCAAGGCCCGGCTGCGGGTCCGTCCCCCGCCATTACGGCTCCGTGAGTCATGATTTCCCATTAGATTTATGACATTAATGTAGATGGGCGCAGGCCCGCTGGAGCGTTCACAATGTCGAAATCAACAGTTTAGATCGACAGCCTAATGAACGGCTCCGCTTTGTTCTCACGCCTCGGCTCCTCGGAGCTGTTTGAATAGCGCGGCCTCGGCCTGCTGTTATTTTCTTCCCGAGTGCTTGACGGTTCGCGAGAAGGACACACAGAGTTAATTAGTTTGGAAAAATTACAAATTGCATTAAGATTAGGCCCGTTCAATTGTTTTTTTATTCTAAAGAGTTTTTCTTCTTCGAAGTAATCACAGTCAGCCCTTAATGCTAGAACATTGTTTCGCTTAAACGAAATACATCATTCACTAATATATAAATGCATGTGTGGGTGTGTGTACATTTATTTATGTATGCGTATATATGCATTTAAACACATGGATAAGATAGATGTTACATATTTTTTCCATGCTCAAAGGGCACACTGTCAAGCAGTAGAAACCATTCATAACATTCTCAAGTATTTATTTTCACACAACCTCTGACAGTCTGCTACAACATTCAAGTATACAGAACTGCTGTCTCCTTCATTTAAAGTCCACAAAGAATACAAATACAAACCAGGCTCACATACATAGATATAGATTGTTTTTTTTTTCGGTTTCTTTTTCATGTAAGTCGTTTTTCTGTTAGTTTGGTCACACGATGGGCGGGAAGCCTCTCTAAGCATTCTCGGATGGGGCTTCAGCCCAAAACCGTGCTACAAACATCGTGGACGCGAATTGGAATAGCCCTCAGCAGACCGACCCTGAGTCATCTTCAGTAAGGCAACTGCCCGACCACAGGAACTCCGGGATTCCACGTCTTGGAGGGGCAAAGGGTTGGCAGAATGCACAAAACTACAAAAACCAGACATGAAAGATACACCCCCTACAGAAATCCCCACCATCCTACACCACTTTCGGAACATGGCTTGCTGTGTGCAGTGCTCACTCGTACACCGATGTTCTCTTTTTTTTGTTTGCTCTATATTTTTTCTCAATATATATTATTATGTACACAGTGTTACGACCAATGTATCGCTTGGCTCGAAAACAAACTTTGCTCGTGGCTGTAAAAGGGAAATAAACAGTGTACGCTTATTGTTTGTTGTGCGAGTTTGCGAAAACCAAACACAAAAAGTTGCACGACAGACCTTCAAAAGCAAGAGTACAGGTGAGCTTACCCACTCTCGGGATCTTTTTTTCGGGTCAGTCACCGTCATCCGGACTCCCACAGCCACCGGAGCCACGGCGGTGGTTTGTTCAGACTAGTTCGTTTTATTAAAAACGACGGCACAAAGACGACAATCCAACGCCAGGTTTCGAGGACCCCGAAGCGAACTCCGAAAACGCTGTCTTGCGAGTCCAAATGAAAGAAATCGGCGTAGCAAACGACCAAGAGTTCTGGCCGTGGCAGGTCCCAACAAAGCACTCTACTACCGACATCACGGAGAAAACTGGCCCCAATGTCTGTGTTCGCTTTAAACTTTCCGCCATGCTTATTTCTCTCCCTCCTCTTCCGGTGAGCAGCCGGAAGAGGAACGCTCACCTGGGACGGGAGGTCGCCCCAAGCTGCACGGTGACGTTGCCTGGCGTGTCAAATAAAACTAAACAAAAATTGTGCGAGAGTGAGCAGTGTGTGTAACCCTAATCTTTACAATAGCGTATGAATGCATATGTATCAAACAGTATGACTGTATGAACGGTTGAAACTCGGAACTCACAGTTCACTCTGCTTCACAGTTCTTTCTGTGCCAGTGAGGAGTCTGTCTATCAGAAATGATTACCATCAACTGTGACGGTCACTGAAACAAAATCAAGCCGTAAGGAAGAAGCTGCTTTAGCTGCCATTCAAAATCCAGCTAAATCAAAACGGCCAGCAACGTTCCGTCGCATTTAATTTTGCTTCAGAAAATATTCAAAAACATTGAGAATGTGATCCATTACTGCTGAGGTTAACTCTGTTAAATTCATTTCACCGTATCAGCTGCGACAGGCAGAACTATTGCATCAAGATCTGAAGGAAAGGAGTCCATGTAATTTTAGAGGCATTGTCTTAATCTGATGAGACATTTAAAGAAATGAATCCCCATCCATCTTGGATGCTCACAGAACATGTCCAAGTGAGAAAATAATTGATATAATAATTGATTTAAACACAATTCTCTGCATATTCTGCTGAAGGCAACACAAATGTAGAGCCCTTTTAAATGGTCTGTAAACCACTGAAGCTTAGAAACAGCTGATATGCAGGCTTCCCCGCTATGAAGCAGTCATCTTTTCAAGTTATTCTTATTTGCTTTGCCAATGCTATTACAGAGGCACAGTGCACGTCTTGTTTCCGGATTACACATTTTTCTTTTTCATGGAAACTGTGATCATAGCCACAGTGGGATTTGAACATACAACCTACTGGTCACAAAGCAAAGCTCCCTTTGCCACTTTCTGCACATCACTTCCCAGCATGCACCTGTTCTAGAACTCAGCAGCTGTGGAAGGGGCCATTGTGACACGCTGGTTCCGTTCCGTTCTTAAGCAAGCGAGGAGCGGGGGAGAGAGGGGAGTTTCAGAGAGGGCACGCTGACCATCTCCACAAACTGCCATTGATTTTTAACCACACAGTCGGGCTAACGCTGTTATTTCCACTCCTTTGCCTCTTGCAGAGTCTGAAATGAGCAATTTAAGACTTGCCTATTTCCTGCTGTTTCCACCCTCAATCTCATGCAGGTGAGCCGTATAACAGAGAGCATTTTTTTGCTTCTATGTATCAGGCTACGGTGACCTGACACCAGTTGGAATCTAAATGGAATAATGTTTTTTTCCCCCCCCTCTACAATCTGCATTGTCCTGTTTCCCAAAGCACTAATTGGAATCTAAATGGAATAATGTTTTTTTTTCCCCCCCTCTACAATCCGCATTGTCCTGTTTCCCAAAGTTCCCCAAACATAGTCTGTGTCTCCAGCTTTATTCAGCTTCAGGTTTCCTGTCTATCACCTATGATCACATCAATGTCCAAACAGCTGATTAACTGAATGAATTTCACTTTCATGCGGTCAGGTCAACCTGTAGCACAGCCAGCTATCTGATGCTGTTTTGCAAGCCGTGCACAAGGAATAAGGGCAGCAGAGAACTTCTGTTCCCGACCTCCGTTGTTAAAAAAGGCAACAGCTATTGATATAATTTTCACATCTTCATCAACCAGGCATATAATGACCTGCCTGTGCCACAGAGCATGGAGATTTGAGCACCGGGTCAGCTGTGTGGTGCAGCGGTTTGTAACCCAAAGGTTGCTGGTTCAACTCCCAGATAGGGCACTGCTGTCATACCTTTGAGGATCTTGGCCTGAATTGCTACAATAAAATCTCCAGCTGGAGATTTTAAACAATGCATGTCACTCTGGACAAGGTTGTCTGGCCTAAGAAACAGGTGAACCTGAACCTTAATTAATGCCAGAAAAGCTGAGATCTGTTGGCAGAGAATGTGTTAAAGCTCAACTAAACCACAGACATAGTACAGCTGGTGACGCGCCATGCGTTCTTTGATAATCCTTGTAAGAACACAGTGTGTATCTAGTTGGTGAAACAAAACAAAGGCCATGGGACAGCTGACCTTACAGAAGAAATTAATGATCAGCTTTTTTGGCAGCTGCAGCAGTATTGGATTCTAAAGTTTTCTAAATGTGTGCATTTGGCACAGAAGGCCTGAATGAATTTACATGAATTTAGGCCTGATGCAGCTCATATAGGCAGCTGTATAAACGTGTTCAGATCGACACGAGAACATGAGGGACAGACAATAAAAGAACAGAGGCCTTGAAAAGTATTAAATATTCTCACAATATCCAATGAAGAGATACTGTTTCTGCACTCACATTTATGGATGATTTATGGACTCAAATTCTGTTCACTCGGAACAGTAAATCTTGTTTTTTGATGGATTTAAAATGATTGTGGATTTCTGTATTGTTTAATACGCAATACAGAAAACTTCTGGCAAGATGAAACATAACTGTTCTTCATTTCAAAAACAGCAAGGGAGAGGAATGGTTTTACTGGGTAATTCCAACGTCTGAGGGAAAATCACTGCTGCAGTCCCACTCCAATCAGTGAACACTGTGTGGCAAACCAAATAAAATACAGGCATTCAGAAGCCGTAACATACTAACAATACAACAACATTAGTCCAGCACAGTAGTTTGTCAGTGTAATTTTCCGATCATGATGAGGTGCGTCACCTTTAGCTTCCCGAAAAACAAGCAGCCCGGCGCATTCGGCTCCAGAAAATCACCGGGCTGACGAGACGAACAATGTTCTCCTTTTTATTTCTCTGCTGGCTCAGGCCTGTTATTATTTACAAATAGCCAGCACTGCGGTGAGCACTCGCGTCTCAGTCCTTCTCCACGCGAGAGAGGGGTCACTCTCCGGGTTTCGCCGTTTTGCAGCCTCTGGTCTCCCTGCAAATCCCACACACCCACCCGTACGCTGGCGGTGAAGTCTCCCGTCCGATCCCACAGACAGAGGCAGCAGCCGTGGCGGAGACGGGGGTGGGGCCATTTGCTAGGTGGCAGCATGGTCACACGGCAGGCTAAGCTTGACAGCTCCGCCCCCTGCGGCGGAGGCGGAGTAGCAGGCAGAGGGGGCGCAGTTGGCCTCCATGGTGAAGAGCTTGCAGGCCCTCGCAGCTGGGGCGGGGGTGGGGGCGGGGCCGCCGGGCTCATGGGTGGGGCTGGAGGCGCGGGAGGAGCTGGGGGAGTTGGTGGGGCTGAGCTGCACGGCGGTGGTGTCCTGCAGCGTGTGCTCGCTGGTCTCGATCTCGAAGGCCGCGCCCCCCACCCGGGCGAGCCCCAGGCTGCTCCCGGATTTAGGCTTGCGGGAGCCCTGGGCCGGGGGGCGGCGGCTGCACACGCAGCAGGCCCCGAAGAAGGCGAAGGCCACCAGCAGCAGGACGGGCCCGATGATGATGGGCGGGTTCTGGGTGGGCAGGAGGGTCCCGAAGGCGAAGGCGCCCACCAGGGTGATGTTGATGCCTGCCAGCATAATGCAGAGGCCGCACGCGCAGCACAGCGCCGGTGACGGCAGACCCTGCGGCCGCGTCTTCTTCTTGGCCGTCTTCTTGGGCACAGACGTGCCGGAGCTCTTGTCTGTGAACATCATTTCTCCTGGGAGGGGGAGGTGTGGGGGGGGTCCTCTAATCCCAAATCAAGACCATGCCCCCCTGTGATGATACCCCAGTCGAGCCAGACATGTGTTCCTGACAGTGACTAGTGTCCTAGGAGAAGGAAAGAGGAACATTACATTACATTAATTTAGCAGACACTCTTATCCAGGGCAACTTCCAGTACAATAGAACATAAATGTATCCATTCAAGTTAAATGAGCAACAGCGTCAGACAAGGCTAACACTCCCAAACCCGCAAGTATGAGCATAACATTGTTCAAGCCCTACCCCAAGTTAACTTATGCAACCTGACTGGACAAAGGGAAGCCACGTATACTACCATACATCAGTCACTAGATCGTAGAACATATCACCGCTGTAGTACTTCCAAGAATATTCCACCGTTCAGCAACACTATGACCTTGCCACAGCAGCACACCACAGCTGCTTAAAGACACCGATCACTGTGCACGGGGCCCAAAGGTTCGCCACATGGCAGAACTGAACACCTACACTCACTTAACTAGTCTATTATCAAGGATCCCTCCCTGGTACATTTCAACTTCATCAGTAGAAATTTGCCAAATGAATTATACAATATTATACAATATGACGCAATACCCTTCGCTCACTCCTTGGAGTCTGCCGTCGGAGCATTTATGCCCAGTAAAGCGCTCTAGTAGCCGTGAGTGTATTTTTGGCAGGCAGCTGAGCCCCATTGTTTGGTAATGAAAGGCGTTAAGCCTTCGGGCTGACAATCTAAGTGGTGAGACATAGTGTTTACCTCCAGGGCACTGGACTGAATCGTGAGGTGAAATTGGCCTTTGTCCACCGGCTGCTGGGCTTAGTCACCCAAAAAACAAAGGCCATTTCCTCAGTGTCGGGTGCAGTCAGGAGGGAGTATAAAGAGAGGAAAAACCAACTGCTCACTCCATCACTCCTGTGCCACGGAAAGATGGTGAACCGTTGAGATTCACTGAAGCTTTAAAAGACTTAACAGCAGAGGTTCTGAAACAGCAGGGCCCAGCGATGTCAGTATCTGGGACACTTCCATGAACATTTAACTAGAAAGTGCAAACGGTGTTATGGCATGGCTAGCGCTGAGCTAGGAGGGTTTGCAGTACTTTGAAGAGGATTCCTGACAGCTACTGTCAAGCCTCCCTGTAACGGCAGCTGGGTGAACATCATTTTATCATTCAGGCTGCTGCACTCCAGACTTTCAGAACAGTAGACGGCAGACGGACTTTGACTTCACAGACAGCTTGTGAAATTCTTCTGTTTTCTCCTCGAGTTCTGCAACTGCCTGTTTATCGTCTGCTCTGTACTGAGATGCACCTTAGATAGGGTAACGCCTGTTGTGTAATTCAGGGTCTTTCCCTGTGTTGTTCTGCTATTGCAGGTGTGTGCATGCATGCGCCCGTGTGTGTGTGTCTTTGTGTGTGTGTCCCGTGCATATGTGTGTGAGTGTGTGTGTGTGTCCCTTGCATACGTGCATGAGTGTGTGTGTGTCTTTGTGTGTGTGTCCCTTGCATATGTGCATGAGTGTGTGTGTGTGTGTGTGTCTTGCATATTTGTGTGAGTGTGTGTGTGTGTGTCGTGCATATGTGTGTGAGTGTGTGTGTGTGTTTGTCCCGTGCATATGTGCGTGAGTGTGTATGTGTGTGTGTGGGGGGGGTTATATGGATCTCCAAGGTTCTCCACATGTTTGAAAATGTAATAGTCTCAAGGCTTTGAGGCATATTAGAATGAAAATACATCATTTCTGATGGGTGACTGGAAGAAGCATGTGGATCTGAAAGCTCAGTGCTTTTCTTGTGATCTTTTCTATCCTTGAGTGAGGCTATGATCAGAGTCCCAGCTGACCCAGTTGTGGCTGCCTCCTCTGTGCCATTCACTCACTTCAGACGTATCCGAACTTGGCAGGCTCGCCGGCACTTCAGTTTAAAAACCGAGCGCGAGCACCTGGTGCCGCAATGATTCCTCAGCTGACCGATCACTTCATTGCTTCCCATTCATTTCCACATCAGACCGCAGTCCCCGGTCCGGCAGAACGATCACAGCTGGGGCCGGTTTGCCTTCTCTAAATTCTCAGGAAATGATTCTTAAGTGAGGAGGAGGAAACCTTCCAGCAGCAGGTAATTCTGTCTCCTCTATGAGGGGGGCAAAGGTGACCTCAGAAATTCTATTGAAGGAATGTGTGTGTGTGTGGGGGGGGGGGGGGGGGGGGGGGGGGGGTACAGCCGCTGTATGCAAGTTCTTTTCATTCTAGCTGAAAAAAGAAGCGGTTTAGTATGCATAGCAGGAACATTCCCATTTTTTTGATGATTTTTTTGGGGATTAACAGACTCAGATATCTGAAGCTTGTACTACATCTACTTCTAAAATAAAGAGATTCTTAGTGTCCAACAAGCCACTGTTTTATATAAACTCATGCTCAATGGAAAAAAAAGTTTCAATTCAAATTTCTACTGTCTTGAAAACATACTCATTCAAATAATATGAAACAGTAAAAGGATTATGGATTCTTCTGTGGCATATTTGTTTAACATATTCTTTGTTTCCAATTGCAGATGAGGAGGACAAATGTCTGGTGAACGTAGGCTGCAGAGTGGACTGACCCTCCTTCTAGGCACCAGTCCCTCTCTCCCAGTCCTTAAATTTCACTCCACTTCAATTCTACTGCAATAACCCCTTATTTTTCCCAACTCAAACAATGCCGATTCAGGCGCAAAGCAGACTCGTTTGAGTAGAGTCCAATCTGGAATATAAATCCATTTTTAGGAATAATTCATGCAGCGCAGTCACTAAAAGGCATGCAAATGCTACATTTACATCTTCAGATTTCCATTGCAAATCTTTCCCGGCTTTATAGTCTCAAATAACAGGAGGCAACAAGGTATGCGTAGGTATGACACAATTATTCCACATACCACTATTTCGGGCATGTCTCAATTAAGTACTTTGAGTTGGTCACTGGAAACGATCAATTAGGAAAGCTGTCTCTGTCAGGCATGTGCATGCAGCTATGATGTGAAGATAGCACTGTGAATCAGTGGCAGTGTGGGCTGCGGGTGGTGTGTTGGGGTCTTGTGGAGGGAGTCACTGGTCCGCTCATGCTGTGCTCTGCACCTCAGTTTGAGGGGACTTTGGAGTGCTGGAACGGAAGTGAGTGAAGGGAAATTTTTCCTGCATTTCTTTTTTTGATCCCGTTATACGCTTGTCTGTGAGAATGGATAGAATGACTGTCTCCTGAACGCCGGGCACCTTGTGCATATGTTCGTCCCCCAAGGCGGCTGACGGTTCAAACCCCCCCCCCAGAGCCAAAAGCCCCATTAGCGACAAGCTTTTTGATTCACGGCTGGCACGGGTGGTGAGGGTAGAGGATAAGATCAAACCCAGCCACGAGCTTGTCTTAAAAATGTCAGGCGTTTTTGTGTGAGCCTAAACAGACGTGAACCGCAGGTGAATGAAAGCTCTCTGTGTCGCAGAGGCAGAAGAGAGTGAAGCACTCTTCAAAACCCCATAAAAGCCGGGTGTCGTTAAAAAGATTACAGCTGTCCCTGGGTGTCCCTGGGTGAGCCTGCTAGCCATTAAAGCTAATAGATGGGTGGGTCGTAAAGACGTCACAAGCCATCCAGGGTGGTTTATATGATGAATACCACTGTGTGACGACCTCAAAAGCCAGTCAGCAAAGGCTTAGCAATCATTAAACACCCCTGTTATGTCATGGTAAGACCTGTGTCTGCCAGTGTTTAATCTTGCACCTGACAGGCAGCTGATGTTTACCTGGCACTACAAAACCAGTTGTTAAAATTGCCCATTTTCATATGGCGGTTTAAGGTATCTGAAATGTTTAAATCACCCTCACAACAGACTGAGACAGTTGACCTGAAGTAATTTTAAATTAATCACAAGGTTTAATGCTTCAGTATATCTTGCTGCAGGTCTCACTGCAAGTACTCATCTCTGATCTGCACGATCATCTGTCAATGGATGACCTTTCGATAACCGAAACGCTTCGTCACGAAACCACAAAATGAATGTTAGGATTCTCTGAACATAGCAGCTGTAAACAGCGGCTCACAATCGTATAATATGTTGATTTCCCCTTCATTCAAGTAATCTTCTCACAGTGCTACATATTACGTAAACCCTGCAAGTTTTTCTGTGAACTATACAGCAGAGTGTAAAGTGTAAATCGCGAAAAATGGGTTTTACTACCAGTTACCGTTAATATAATTCCATTATGAGAACATCTGTCTACAAATGACAATTTCTGCATAAATGGTAACCTGGCGTTGTAGTGTACAATGCTCTAGATTACTGAGTTGACTTGGGATTCCCGGTCTTGCGGTCCAGTTAACTCTATCTTTTCAAATGACGCGATGCAGCGTAATGCTCTTCTCCTTACCTTGAAGATATTTTTCCGATATCTCGAAAAATCAGTAGGTTGCTGAATTTTTTCCTTCACACAGGCTTTATCCTTTCGAGTCCCATCTGAATGACAGGATAAATGCTGTGAGACAAGCTCAGTACACTTCAACGGAGTCCCAGTTTTTCGTCACCCAGTTTCAAATTCACACCAATACGTACTCGCAAAAAACAATGCTCAAAACTGAGAAGAGAAATTGTTCGCACGTGTCAAAACGTTTCACGACCTTGCCAGTCTTCTTGATTCACTTCTTTCTGATTAAGGCAGAAATCTCTGTTGCAGTCTCGGCATTGTTCGAAGACCAATGCCCCTTCTCTGCAACAGCGACTGGCGAGCATGCAGCGAATCTTTGAATTGTCGTAATATCAAGTACAGCTAATTAAAAAAGGATGTAACATACATGCAATAGGTTACGTACCACCGACTTGATTTCCCGCAAAACAGACGATTGACGTTTACAGTATGGAAAACCGAAACAATATCCGGAGGATTCCTTTTTCTCCGTTGATTTGCCGCAGAATGAAGTCCTGAAAGTGAAATAAAGCCATTGCATTTGAGGCGATGCCACTTTTTCCAAGCTCAACCTTATTTGAAGGCAGCACAGTTGCCAAAATTCAGCTGTGTAACGGACCCTGCTCGAACCTCGCACTCTCTGGCACATACGTATGTCCCTCAGTTAACGCGCACAGGCAGGCTCGCACGCAATCAAGCGCACACACTAACAGTCCTTACCAGACTGGAGCAGCGTTGTGGTTCACCGCAGAGGGCGCTATTTTAATTCGACGTCGGACAGCTCCCGGTTCTGAAATATATAGCCTACTGTGTGTTCGGTCCAATCGGGCAATCGTTCATTTCTGCTATTCTCGCGGTATCATCGGAGCTGTTCTTGCATTTACCGAAGAAGGTGGAATGAAAGTCTTTTGGAAGTCCTTGCTGAGTTTTTAGGGAATATTCAGATCCCACAAAATCTTAATAAACTACGGTCAGACATAAGGTCAACATAAACGTTTGATCAGGCATTATGCTGGAGGACTTCACGTTTCAGAGACATTGGGTTACATGCAACAGTGTATGCAACATTAATTTACAAAAACGGCTTTTCTTTTAGGCAGAGGAAGAAATCTTGCACATTCAGCTTTGCATATTGGCTTGAAGTTCCAGCTCATATCAGATAAGAACCCCCAGCTGTTGCTGTAAGCATTGGTACTGCAAATAATATATGAAGATAGACCCTCAGTATGTTTTCATGAGAATTTCATGACACTTGCCATGACATTGATCCCACAGCATCACTCAGACCACGGTGCACTCCACTGCAGTCCTGAATGAATTATTTATTAGGCAGCAGCACCGACTCAGAAGAAACTTTCACAGCTTACAGTTCACACGGCACATTTTTAGAAAGCCACATAATTAGTGCAGCAGCTCACATTAAGTGCTTTGTTCATGGGCTGTGCCCCACCTGGGATCCAAGCTTGCAACCCTCTACAGTCAAGGTTTACACTGGCACTTTACACTCAGTGCCCTGGCCTCACTGGCAAACCCACCCATTCCATGGAAAACAGAGCCAACAGATTTAAGCAAAAAAAAAAAAAAAAGAGCCATCTGCGAGCCCTCTCTCACTGGTGCCCCAACAAAAATACCCAGTGATTCACATTCCCTCTCTCCGCTGCATATTAACACAGACACCAGAACACAAAGATCCCATGCCATCCCTTTGAATATTGAGGGGCCGTATGCCACTGTGGCAGTGAGCGGGCCTCTCAGGAAGAAATGAAACAGGATCCTAACTGACTGTCACCCCACCAGGGGACTATCCGGGGGACAATGAGATGCAGGATGTTCTCGTTTACTGGAACAAGAGGCGTGCGACACTTAATTTCCTTTTGTCACCCAGGCAGCAAGTGGACCTCTGGTGGCCACACACCAGGTATTGCATGCTCTGTGTGTGTGTGTGTGTGTGTGTGTGGTTTAGGGTGTGTAGTATGCATTACCAACATCTGAGATGCAAGGGACACTGGATATGAGTATTTGTTATTTGCAAAAGAGGATGTTGATGATTAAATGAAAGTCACATCTGCATGTACGCGTCTGTCAACAACTACATTCACTCACTGGTAGCTTTTTAAATTTCATGTACCAGTGTTTTTGTTGCCTGGTGTGTCTGTGTTTTCTTTGTCAGGGTATTTCTTTGTTCTCATTCCTCCCACAACCTCTGCCATACCACCTATTCTTTTTACTTCTGCACACCAAAAACTGTTATCAGATATTTTCAAATAATGAAGAAATTTGGCGGCTGCTTTGATAGAAGATGGAGAACAGTGAAAACTGATATGTCATTCTATTCCCATTAAAATATGTAACAGCGAGTATCTCCTCTTCTGTCTCTGAGGAAATTCTAATATTCATATTTATTTGTTATAAGAAACAAACAAGAGGGTTGACTCCAAAGCTCTGTTCTTTGCATAATGTTCTTGCC
The DNA here is from genome assembly GCF_013368585.1 of Megalops cyprinoides. Lineage (NCBI taxonomy): Eukaryota > Metazoa > Chordata > Actinopteri > Elopiformes > Megalopidae > Megalops > Megalops cyprinoides. The sequence goes on along the minus strand of NC_050602.1, from coordinate 23,037,271 downwards.
TAGTGAGTTTAGTCTGCATGTTTATCAGAACACAAAGAAACCCCACCGTGAACTACCAGTTTTTGACTGTAGGCACTTGTGAGTCAGCACCATATTCAATAAGCAATTCAGAGTGATTCAAATCATGCAAGAAATGAATGTGGTCAGCCATCCCTCACACTTACTGACACTCTTACAGTTGGTGAGATTAATAGTTTCTAACTGAAAAAGTGGATTAACAAAAAAAAACTGCATATTTCTAAAGTGAGACCAGGACCCCTGTAGCCACTGCAGGGTTGGATGTTTTTGTCCTGTGGGCAGGGGCTCACAGGGGCAACACAGACAGAGAGCCAGGAGAGAAGAGGGATCATGAGTTCTCTAGATCAGGAGACTGCTTGGTCTTTCGACGTGCGATGATATCTGGAACGTCGGATGAAGGCCTGCAAGAGAGATGCAGATGAATGAGTCCTTGTTTCATTCTCATATAATGCAAAAAAAACCCATTGCATATGTATCCATCCATATGTACTGGTATAATATTATATTCACTGGGAATGAAATGTAAATTACATTCTGGGTGAGGTCACTCATCCAATCTGTCTCCAAGATCTATTTCCAAACCTGTACAGTCTGCCAATCAAATGTGTAAAATTGCAGGATATGACACTGTGTGCATCAATATGTGTGTTTGTGTATATGTGTGTGTGTGTGTGTGTGTGTGTGTGTGTGTGTGTGTGTGTGTGTGTGTGTGTGTGTGTGTGTGTGTGTTGTCATTCTCATCAGTAGGTTGGGATGCACATGACTTCCCTGCAAGAGGTATGAATGATGTGTATGAATGAGACAGGTGGTCTCAGTAACCACGGCAACAAAATTTAGAGCAGATGATTGGGTAGTGAGACCAGCAGGGTAGCAGAGCCGTTTGAGACTATGCCATTAAAGGGTGACTGTTCCTTGGTTTACAGGGGCCTTGGGGATTAGTGCTTGCAATCACTACTTACTTCTCGCTGTCAGTTCTGATTTTCTAAGAAAAACCCACATGGGTTCTGTTGATTTTGCAACTGATTTCATATATTTGTCTGCATGACAATTCAAGCGAGACGTGTGAGTCCACATAAAACAGGAATGAGATATTTTTCCATTTAAAAAGGAAACACTTAAAATGTATTTGTACTGCATGTTCTTTCTGTGAACTATGATCCCAGAAGAACTGAAGACCTTTCATTTCTTCTGTAAGGCCTATTCACTGTCTGTTTTATACCTTTATTGTTGTACTTTGATTCGGTATAAAATCGCTTTCCATTATTGTCAACTGTTATTCGGAGACCTCGCCGACGCAAACAGGTCACGATCCCTTTCAAGACATACATAAAGAAATAAAGATACCCTCTCCAAGTTTTTCTGTCTGAATAGGGCTGAGCCTTGCTCCAGAGATGCATTACCAAGATGACCAAATTAATAAAAACATAAGCCAAGAAGAGGACATAAAGGGTAAAATGAAGTTAATTAAAGCAATGAGCACTTTCATCAAAGCAGATTGAAATCTAATCATGCCATTACATTCAGCACAGAGTGGTGCCCACAGTCACTCTAGCTGAGGGCATCATTGACATGAAAAGGCTATAATTGTTGTATATATAAATAATGTTTTCATAAGTTCATTAAATGCAGGTTTCAATGCCTGCCACTGAGCGCAAGATAAAGTGTGATAGAGTAACCATATGCAGCCCCAATGTACATATACTGTATGTCGGATACTGGGTTGATGACCAGATCAACCTCCATTCTCCATGATCTAATTGAGCCCATGTTTGTGCATGTCTGATTGTGCTGGCATCATGGTGCTCAGAGTCCTTGTCATTTTCTAATATTACCATGTACAAAGGGAATTTAAAACAGGTAAAAAAAAAAGAAAAAATCTCATAGTCATTCAACATGATGGTCTCTGAAATGTACTCTCAGTTCAATAAACTCACAGGGTGAATTGCAATGTGACTTGTGTCCTTTGTCCTTTGACATTCAATGTGCCACTGCCTCCATATTACTAAAGACTACTTAGGCAAGTGGAGGGTGAAACCCTCAATCTCTGATTGGATGAAATAGGAGCCACTGTTATATGTATTGTCCCTCAATCAACTGTAATGATGGGCATTTAACCAGGAGGGCTGTTGAGTTGCAGCTTCTCCATCTCTCTTTGAGAGTCCCCTCAGAGCTGGGAATAGCTTGTTTGGTCCACGCATGAAGTAATGAGAATCAAGCAGCTAAGTGCACAAGTAGAAACAAACGACCCGGGACAGTGGCCTTCCGGCAAAGGCACCCTCATGATTAAACCCCAGCTGCAAATCTCACAGCTGTTGCTGCTGTGGTGTCATTGAGATCGAGATAATTAACAAATTGCTTCAGTAAACACACAGGTGTACAAATACTGAGCCTGTTTGTTTCACTGTGAGAGCAGTTCTGAACCTATCGCTCTCAGATCCTACCTGCCAATGCCATAACCTTCTCTTACATCCTTTGGACTCCTCAGTCTGATTTTTTAGCATAAATCCATTCTAATGGGGGTGGCAGTATAGCACAGTGGTAAGGAGCAGGACTTGTAACCAAAAGGTTGCCAGTTCAATTCCCTGCTGGATCACTGCTACTGTACCCTTGGGCAAGGTACTTAACCCAGAATTCCTTCAGTAAAAATATTTATTTGCATAAATGGGTAACATGTAAAAAATTGTAACTTATGTAATTTGCTCTGGATACAGCCATCTGTTAAATGGCAGTAATGTAATGGTTGGATTGGCAACTATCCTGGAGTATGGTTTTGAGCATGCTACATGCACAAACTATTCTGGATGAGAATATGCTTAAATTAACAGGATGTCTGCCATGTCATCTACATTACACGCAATCAGCACAATCAAGCTAATTTTAGTAAATCTCCAGCCTGACCTCTGTTGGTTATCAGACGCCACTTATTCTCAGAGTGTCTGGGATTATAACACTCCACTTTAATAAGCCTGACAGGATACCGGTTACACAGTGGTTTTCATAATAAGGCTGCTGCGGTGTGTGGAATCAGACGGCTGGTGGGCACGGTGGAGTTTCGGAGGCGGGGGGGATGGGGGGGTGTCACAGAATGTCTCACCCCTCGTCTGGTGCGAGGTCAGCTGCTGGCATGTCCTGGAATGCCCCCATCCTGCTCTTGGAGCGTTCAATGTTCAGCTGGCTCTGCGTAGCTGGGGAGAGAGACATTGGAACTGAAAAAAAAAACATGTCGCACAACAAATTCCCCAGGCTCTTGTTCTGACGTGGACCTTGTTAAAATGCCTCACACTATCGCCGGCGCTGTCTGCCCACGGGAACGACAGGTACTGTACACTTTAGACATCACCCCTTGAATCCCCTTGAGTCCGAGCTGACAGCACTCGCTGTTTTGTGTACTGACACACCCCTCCACAGTGGGCTAATGAAAGCTGTAATAAGCTCGTCAGTGGTCCTGACATTTTGATTTTATTTAGTTACAGCCACGCTGAAATGGGGTTTTCATTGAAGTAGATACCCTAAAGGGTGTGACTGCAGTTCTAACTCCACAAATGCAGCTCCTGCAGTTTCCATGTACCAAGAGACTTCATTACTTGTGCTCTCCCACACCTCCCTGATCAGGTGTTTTACCTGTGGGAAAGCCTGTAATGAGGCCAGCGATGACCTGTGGCTTGTGTGAGGATAGATCTAGGTAGAGTAATATTAGCATCAGCAGCCTAAGCAAAGGTAGAGACACAGTGGACCAGACAAACCCAATGCTAAGTTTGTGTGGAAGATGTGATACCTGCAGGCTGATGTCATGGTGACAGGAATGATGTCATGATTTTCCCTCCACTTTTTAACTTCTCTCTCCTCCTTTCCCAGGTAAACACAGGGATTACATGCTTCTGCACTCTGATGCCTGTGCCTTTGTTACGCTTTTGTACACTAGGCTCATCTTGCCATGACAACCTGTAGTTGTGCAGAAGAGCTGAGACAAGATGAATGCAATTTTCTGATACACTCACACGCAGATAACCACCGTCTTTCGCACTACAAATCCCACAGTGCACCACAGCGAAGTGCATATCAAATGGAGGACAGGTGCTGCCGGGACAGTCGATCACACGGCTGTGATTGAACCTGGCCCCTTGGACTCGGTTCTGCACTCAAGATGAGCACCTTACCAGCTGAGCCACTTGGGAGCTCGTATGCTTTGATGTGAGAATCTGCAATAAGTGTTAATTTCTGTATCACTCCTCTTGTCCATTTGCCAGAGCCAAGCCTGACCATATGAGATGTACCACTTAAAAAGCACAGAGGTGGATCTAAGAAGGGTTTCTTGGAAAAAAGGCACATCTTGTTCTCTAGATGGGATTTTTCAGTGTGTGAGGAGATCCATGAAGGACTCGGAGATGTTGTGCATCAGACAGCGACTGCCTCACCTTCCCGTTTCAGCATCTCAGCCGGCTGCTCCGGCCCAGTGATGGTGGGGGTAGGGTGGACCCGGAAGTTCCCTAAAGCAGAGCGAGAATACAGGAGCATTAGGTGGAGAGATGACAGAGAAGGCAAAGAGACATCTTAGGTGAAGGACAGCAGCTCCAGTGAACAGGACATTGGAGAGCACCATGCTGATCTAGGATCAGAGATGCATCACACATTGTGAGGACTGTGGACATCCAGGCATTTGCAAAGGCCAGGGAACTGTCACCAGGCAAGGGAGGGGTTAACTAACCCCTCAACTGAAACCACACCAATCTGAGAGCCAGGCTAGTGAGCCTATTAAGAGGGCGTTCGCATATGGCATTCTAATTCTAACCTATCGCCTTATGGTGCATCGCTGACTGTGAAGAGAGAAGGTGTGAGAATTTTGTCAGAGATCAGGGATCGGTGTTGCTAGCGGGAAAAGGAAGCCAGGGGAACAGTCTGGCATTGTGCCACTGCATGCACCCAATTTACCTGGGAAAATATCAAAAGTACAAACAGGCTTGTAAGAAACATTTTATTGAGAAGCCTGCAGCCAGGCAAATACAGGCCTTAAAAGCCTGATTGGTCTGTCAATGAGTTATACAGTTCCAATAAGTAAGCCAGTTTACACCTATTATCACAGGTGATTCAACGGTCTGTCCAGACACGGACTTTAGACAGGTAATCATCTGGTTGAGCGGTAATTGTAACTGTTTGAACCCCGAAGGCCTGAAGGCCGCAGTAAATGGCGGCTGAAGGAAGTTTTGAGACTAGATCGCGCTATATCAGAGCAGTAAAATGGGATTTTGACCGCTGAGTGGGCCAATCAAATCAATACTTGTTGTTTTGAGGATGGTCTTCCTTCGTTAGCAGGTATTTGCACACCACTTCAACCCCTGAGGGCATCTGCTTCGTTATCTCGGATACTCTGCCATCCGCCTTCTTGGAAGCCTCTCTCATTCCAATGTTGTCATAGATCTGCCAATCGGTAACCCGACGCCACTCGTGGGGAAGGCACCAACATTCTGACTGACCGCACAAGGATGTGAGACCAAACGCCTCTGTTGGAAACAGATCCCCAGTTTGAAGGAGTGAACTGTGAAACCAGTATGCCAAAACAAGGCTCGGTGCTAATATCTGTCTTCTTTTACAGCAATTCATCTCCGGGTTTCATCTGGAGATCAAGGCAGGTTGTTACTTTTGGGTAGGCATCCAGGATCAGATGGTTGAAACCCTAATCCTAAACTATCCTGGGCAAAAACATGGAAATTGCCCGGGGTCAGTGTTTCGGTGGGGGGGGGGGGGTCTATCTATCTACCTTTAATCTGAAGAGGGGGTGCACACACTTCTGAGCTCCAATTAACGTTTGTGGTCATAACAGTTTTGAATTAGTCAGCACGAAGTGGCGGCTTGCCCATAAAGAAAGCGCTTTTCCACCGGCCCTGATTGATGTACCTTTCTGGAAACACAAAGCGGCCTATTTATCATTCAGTGGTAGAATGAAAACACACAAAAACCACAGAACAAAAAGAATAAATTTTATATATATATATATATATATATGAGCACATTTTATGATTCACAGTGGAGTGAGAGCATGGTGAAGCTGATGTCAACTGGTTCGGAGCCTCCAGGCAGCAGTATAATATTACCCTGCTACAGGTATGAAGAGCAGCAGCGGTTACTATGGGAAAGGATGGCAATGAATGGTCAGAGGCCTCAATGCGGCAGGGTGTTTGAGATTTCCTCTCTCTCTTTCTCTCTCTATATCTCTAGCTCTACCTCCTCTCTTTCTCTGCCCCCCTCTCTTTTTGCCTCTCTCTCCCTCTCTCTTTCTCTCACTCAACCCCCCCCGTGTCTCTCTCTCTCTCTTTCTCTCTCTCTCTTTTTGTCTCTCACCCGCTCTACCGCCTCTCTCTCTTTCCCTCTCTCTCTTGCTCTACCCCTCTCTCTCTTCCCCCTCTCTTTCTCACTCTCTCTCCCTCTCTCTCTGCCTCTCGCTCTACCCCCCTCTCTCTTTCACTCTCTCTCCTTGTCTCTCACTCTCTCTACCCCCTCTCTCTTGCACCTTTTCTCTCTCTCTTTGTCTCTCTCTCTCTGCTTTCCCACTCCACGTGTTCCTGAATATTTGCTGCTGATTATAACATAGAATGCAGCCAGCCCATGTCAAATGTGCTTTGACATTCTGTTTTTTTGCCATCACTGTTGATTCTTCTCAATTGATTCCCCCCTAACATTTACACTGTTGGCAGATACAAAAAGAGGCCTTGAAGATGCCACATGGCAATCATAATTCAACAGCAGAAAAGCTAAACCAACATCTCTCCCTCCTCAAATGCGTCATAGACAGTGAGTCAGAATTATCTCCTTTTTTTCCCCGCCACTGCTGTCATGGTGACTTCAATTGTTTTTCTTCACAGTTAATATTGTATCGATTTTAAAAGTGTGAATGAATAACATCTTGACACGGTCTCAACCAAAGCAATGCACATTGTACCCTGCCTATTAAAAGCGGTGCGCTGCTGAAAACATGCTTGCCATACCTCTGTGTGTGGGAGAGGCCGTCCTTGTCCTACATTCTACTCCTATTCACATCAACTCCTGACTTGTGCAACAGGCCTCATGCCTCCAGACACAGCATCAGTCACAAAGCCTTCTGGGTAAAAAGAGTATCTCAGTTCCAGAGAGGGGAGGCGGGAGTCTTACCTAAGGTGGGCAGGATGTGGTGGAAATTGAGCCAGGCTCGTATGAAGGGATAGACCGAGATGAGGAGACCTGGGATGGCAGAAGGATATTTGATGTGGGAGAGTTCAACAGCATGAGAAAAAAGGAAGGCATCTCACAATGTGGTTGTTGTTCTGTCTCTCCGAATTATTCACTTGGTAGCGTTTAAACAGCGTGTAATGGATATTCTTATCATTTAATTCTCTATATGGACTTTATCTACATCAAATGTAATTTCCATGTAGACAACCCATCACACACACACACACACACACACATACACACACACACACACACACACACACACACACACACACACACACACATACACACACACACACAGGTCTTCAGTTCAGCTCCATAACTGTAAGCCACAAGCAGCAATCTGGTTTTCTCTTAACCTCCTCTGCAGTGCCACATCTAAACCCACCAGTGATCATTTCCACATCACAGCCATACATCAGGGGCTCGTAGTTGTGGTCCTTCAGAGCCAGAGTCATGCTGTTCATTGCTAGCCTCTCATTCTGTCCTTGAATTTCATGCAAGTTTGTTACCGGTTCAACATTAGAAGCATCGCTGCAAGACCAGTGGCTGTGCGTAAGAATGAAACCCAGAGCTGCTTTCCTCTCTCTTGCCTTCCTCACAGTCCCTTCTCCTGGAGTGTTTCTGTTGCTCATCCGGATGGAAGGTTACTATGGGTTACTAAGGCACGTGCTTCTGCATCCTCACCTGAGGTCACAAGACCCAGCAACTCAATGTCACGTGACCGGGCTCCAGCACAGTCTTTCACGAACACACAAAAATAAAGCAACAGATTTCTTTCAAGCTTTGTTGCTTCACACCCAAAGTCTCACATCTTCCCGAGTCTTCGCTTTTATTTAGTTATTTATTAAGCTAGAATCCTTCTACTAATTGCAAGTCATGTAATAATGCCACACTATGAGGTAATATGAGTCTCTTTGGTAACCTATAAATTCATTCATTAGAAAGCATTTGTTTTGCTAGATTAGAAAAATTATCTCCTTCTTCTCTTGACAATTACTCTCCACGTATTAGTTTTATCTTTTTAATTAGCATGATGATGGAAATGTATTATTATTACCTCAGCATATTATGAAACAAAAAGAGAATGTTCTCTCTTGATGCTTCCCAGTTGCTGACACTCATTATCATAGTTTTTTTTGCCACTGCCTCCGAATGTCCTGCGAACTTCAGACTGGAGTGAATGTTTCAGTAGTTTTGGGGGACTGATCTGAGTTGGTTTTGATCTTTTTTCATATTGTTTTAGCTTTAACTCTTTTGCTGAGCTCTTCTTGACTAGCTAGAGCTGTTTTCACATTACACAGTAGAGCTTTTTAAAACCATGGCCCTGCAACCTGATGTAACATGTCCATCAGGATTTCGCTTTAAATAGAAAGCGAGTCTCCTTGTGTGGTGCAATGCTAAGTAACATGTGGAAGTAGCATGAAGGTATACTAGTGAGAAAGGCCATAGGAACCCAAGCATGCATCCTTGCCTTAGGGATAGTATGTGAGGGTGATGTCACCATGCTGGGTTATTTCACTGAGCTTCAGCCAGAAACAGCAATTTAGCTTTTAAAAAATAGACCTGGCCTACATATTGGTGATATAACATATATAACACAGCATGAATGGATAATACTGGTAGAACTGCACTGTTATTAGGATTTTAATAATACCATCAAGTCTGTTTCTGAGCCCAGTAAGAAACAAATCAACAGGGGAATGATAAGCCCCTGAAAACAAGTGCTGTGTGAAAAAAAACATAAAGCCCTTTTCACCCCAAGCACACAAAATATGTAGCCTCTATTTTCTGGCAAATACTGTTTGTAGTCAAGCATGATTTTTCTTCCCTGCTGTACAGATCAAAAGCTGTTCTGCATCATGTTTTGACTCTTACTGCCTGGTAAAGGCTTGTCTAGATTACCTGCTCCCCTTGTCACGACCATTTTAAGATTACACGCCTGGATCAAATGATCCGTGGGCTTGAAACGTACCTGAATGGAAAATGGCATGGGCCATTGAACTTTCATTTCGGCGATCACTCAGTATGAATCCATATGACCTATCAAGTCATTCAGATGCATTGCAAAGCAATGACCCGCATCCTTTGGTGGTCACACTTCCAGTGTTTCTTCTCATAATAGGTTTGCCATACAAAAGAACAAAAAAAAGTTCTAAAAACCTCTAATTCTAATTCTTAAAAACTATTATTTTAAGCTCAAATGCAACGCGGATAAAAAAGATTTAAAATCTCCCAGCTTTCATAAACACAAAATAAGCATACAGTATACAGTATTTAATTATGTTTTCTAAAGAGAATGCTTGCAGACAAGCTACAGAGGAAGTATGCATGCACTTGACTTCGGAACAATATGCAAATATGGTCACAAATGACCCTGCAAACACGAGAGCCAGGCCGGGACCACAGTGACACTGGGCATTTAGCCGCTCACTGTGCCGTACCCGATCCTCGCTCCTTGTACTCACCCAGCCCCCCAGCTCCCAGGAAGATGCCCCCCACGGCGTCGGCGTCACAGTCGCGGGACACCCCGATGATGATGCACCCAGCCACGATGCTGAGCAGGGCGGAGCACAGCCGCAGGCCGTGGAACTCCCCGATGCTGACCGCGTTCATCCGGCAGGACGCCCCTGCCGGCCCCCCAGCACCCTCGGATACACACCCCGGGACCCCCACCTCACAGTGGTTCCCCCCCCGAAAGCAGCCCTCCGACCCTGATGCACCAGCGTCTGCACCCCCCGGCTCTCACTCTCACTCTCTGACGCAGGTCCCTACCACCTCCTCAAGGCTTCTCATACATCTTTAAAGACTCAGATCCCATTTCCCAGCCGAAGAAACGGCCTTGGATTCACTGCCTGCCTCCAATCTACGCCTTTTCTCTTCTGCACAATAGCTAGGATTATAAGATGGGCCTCTGGTTGCCTTGAAAGCAGACGACCTCCAGTGGTTATGCAATAGCAGCATGACCAACGTGTTGATTTTGCGCACAGCATATATTCATCAGTAATTAGCCACAAATGGAGGAAAGGAACACCTATGCACTGATGTTTAATTAATATAAAAAGTAGGACTTCAGCGGACTGGTGAAGCCTGAAGATTGATAGTGATACGACAGGGGTATACTGTACACGTCTGAGATCTGTACTCCCGGGAGGCGATCTGTTCCCTGGGCAGCCTGCCACTTGAGCTCTGTCACTGAGACATCTCATTTTGCACTCCCCAGTAGCGACGGACAAAGTCTAAAAAAGTAACAGAGCTGGGACGTTTGACAAAAAGCGGGCCCAGTGTTCCCGTCTTACTTAACGCCGTCCTGCACAAACCGTTTTAATGTCGCGTAACTCAGCAGCTCATTTGCGCTGCTGGTTGCCTTTACTTTGTGCCCGAGATACTCGAGCACTCGGATGTTTTGAAGCGGTGCCTCTGCAAGGACCAGGCCGGCGGTGCCAGGGACAAGGCCATTACGCTGTCCGTACACAGCAGGTGAAGTGGGGAAGTCAATTCCATCCGCTGTTTTATTGTACAAGTTCTTCACAAGCTGTGAAGTCTGTATAGTATTATAATACTTTTACAAAGTTCCCAGAGCTTTTTTTGTTGGTGTGCCTTTATTTTTTACTTTATGGTGCAACAAAGGGGAAAACTCATGTGTTCACAAGAAAAAACAACTATACTAAATGAGAAAATAAGTGAAATCCAGAAAAATTAGACATGCAAAACCACTGAGCATAGTATCGTATCACTACTAGGCAAACATTAAGTGACTTGGCAGTTCAGCTCTATTTCATTTGTCTATTTTCTATTTAAGGGGCAGTGAAATGCATAAGGCATTTAGGGTTAATGAGTGTTTATGTTAGTTAAACAGTGTCAAACATACATTGGATAAATGCATAGGTTAGAACATGAGTTATTTTTCCTGTATACTAAAAACATTCACCCTTTTTCATCAACCTTTCTATTCGGAAATCAGAGATATCTGTAATTAAGTAAATCAGGATTAACCATCTGTTCAATTTTCTTTTTTAAAAATGTCCTCCATAAAAATAGAATACATTTGTCACTGTTGGGGCTAGACTTTTTCTTGGCTTTTTTCCAATGTCTGCCAAAATACTCTTCACTTCATTCTCTGGCACTGAATTCATATGCATCATATACAGCTGGAATAAAAGGAATCCACACTTGATTAGCATCAACACTTCTTGTTACTTGAATTTAGTCACCTGTAATACATTAATCAAAATCCAAATTCAATAACAATCTGATAATCTGATAACTACTAATTGTTCAGCTTCCAAAAAGTCCTCCTGATTTGGCAAAGTCCCTCTGGCACAGCAATTAATGACATGGCTCAGCACCAGCAACCATCTTACCCTGAGAAGAATGTGAAAGGGCAAATGCTTTGCCCGCCTATTACCATTCAACAGATAATTGAAGCATGATAGTTATTTTATAATGACCATGAAAATCTTTGAACCGGGGAAAAGTCTGAAAGAGTCTGTGTTATTTTTATGACAAGCTTGGCACTTCCAACTTCCAAAGGCCATAGCTGAGTTTCACTGCTGAGTCTCCTGACTGTATAGCAGAGCATATTATGAAAGGCTTGTTAAGATTCTGATAATGCTGGGTCTTCACTGATGAGTCATGATACCACTTAAATAATTGGACTAGATTAAGAAGGTGGAATGCCACCATCTGCTGAAATAAACACAGAATAGCATGGCAAAACAAATTCATAAAAGGGGAAATGACCAATTGATTATTTTTCATCTTTGACTGAGGGGAACAACTGCTAATCACCTTCACAACAGGCACATGGCACTTACTGTTAGCACATTTCACATATTGCCCTTTTATAACACTGGATATTTAATGACACAAAGCAGGAAAAGCACCCTGCACAAGGGTAGAGCTAAAAGCCCTTTTACATTTAAGAATTTCCCTGTTCTGCCCCATATTACACTGTGCTTCAAACCAAAAACTTCCTTTCACTCCCCTGCCCATGATGGAGTCAGTGGTATGGCATTTCAGTGGTAAATGTCACCATAGGAAAAGTACAGTAAACCAAAATCCCTGTATTTATCGCTGTACTTAAACAGACTCCTGTCTCCACTTCATACTCTGAAACTTGTCCATGCTTAAAATCAATTTATCTGCTCTGGGCCCTGGGAGCATTTCCGACATGCATCTTGCACTTCATCAAAGAAAGTCACACGTGACATGTTTGTGTTATTACGCTCAGAGGAGAATAAAAAACCCACAGTAGCTGTTTTAACTGAACTTGAAGGAAACGCATATAATCAAGGGCTCTGAGAATCTTTTCCAGTTGGGCTGGTGGATGTCTATGATGGCTCACAGTTGCTATAGGGATGAGGTATCCATGGCAACTGAGTGAGTTTCGTGTGCATGTGATTTACACCAGAGGTGGCTAACAAAATGAAGCTAACAAGCTTGAAGAGTGATAACATTTTCAACCAACACGGCCTGGCACTCAATTGGCCCGTTTTATCAAACAGACTTCAAGGGCTCACATGGCAGTTTTAATGAAATTCAACATCCATAATTAATTCCTCCTCACTTTCTCACCAGTAACGATTCCCCCGTTTGATAAATCGTGCTCAAAACACACAGTGGTTGGCTGCAGACGATCTAGCTGGGTACTCATCATTTCCTGAATATTCCAACTTTCACGTGTGGACAGAATTACGTCCTAAATGCTTTACTCCCTTAAGTTCTTGTGAATGTGCTTCAAGACAACAGAAAGTGCATGTGACAGAAAGGAATTCCCCATGAGCCTCCTAGCTGGATTAGTTCGCATCTACCGACTAGGGGTGGAGCAGTCATCAGCTATGCCTTCGAAAACATGTCCCTGCAATGCATTACATTACATTATTTACATTTAGCAGATGCTCTTAACCAGTGACTTACAATTTTATCCATTTATAGCTATGTATTTACTGAGGCAAGTGTGGGTTAAGTACCTTGCCCAAGGGTACAACAGCAGTGCCCCTGTGGGGAATTCAACCAGGAACCTTTCAGTCACAAGCCCTGCTCCTTACCGCTACACCACACTGCTGCCACATATATGCATCATTGGATATATGCGATTATAGAAGCATATCCTTAACTTAGCTGTAAAATCTTAGAATGTAGACTTCTGTATGTTCCTTTAAAGTAGAGCATTTTTAACTGGAGGTCAGATATCCTCATCATTAAATATCTCTAGCTGCTGCACCTCTGTAAGAGATGTGCCTTGCACAATGTTAGCAGGGGAAACTCATGGGTCCTCTGCAGTTCACTGTGTCACCGGGTAGTCTTTTGATCCTGCAAACGGTAAGGTAAGGCAATGGTAAGGTGATTAAGCACAGACTCTGCACAGATAGTGCATATCCTGTGCATAAATACCCCCTTCGCTTATCCTCGCCTACCAGGCATTGCCTTGAAACATCGGAGCACCATGCTGTTTGAAACAGCCATTAAACATATTACCACTTACAAAAGTGTGCTCTGAACAGCCCCTCGGAATAAGGCAGATAATTAGGGACTGTATTATGGGCTTCTCAGTGGATACAATTCAATGCACAGGGCATCAATTTACACAACACATATCCCACAAGAGAGGACCCATCAGCACCATTGACCATCTTAATTACAAATGACTACCGCTATTACTTAAGGACTATTTTTGACTGTTGAGCAAGGCGCAGACCTCTATTCACACACCCTTTTATGCTCTTCTCTCCTTATATTAAGCTTGGAAAATGTGTCTAAAAATGTCAGCAAATGCTAAAATGTACCAGAGATGGTGATGAAATACAGAGCTACTGGGACAAAACCTTTTGAAAATGAACATTAGGGAAGAATTCCATGCGCACAATAACGCAAAACCGGGCCTCACAATGCCAGTTTCTAAATGCTCTCGATACGTCCAACCAAGCACTATCCCTGGGTAAAAGTGCCTCACAGAGTAACCCTCTCTTCCATTTAACAGAGTGTGAGCGGCCCCTGAAAACGAAGTAGGAGTCAGAGGTCCACGCCCCGCGCGGCGACGTGCCGTAATGAAGCCGGGATGCCTCCTTCAGAGAGCTGCAAAGAGCAGCAGCAGCAAAGCACCTCCTAAGCACCGGCTCTCACAGCGTGGGACCTGTCTCATTACGGCTTTCATTTCAGACCCATGGGAAATTGTCACCGCTTTCGCCCTTTCGCTCAGAAGAACTCGGTAGCACGCTAAAGCTAGGAGTGCTTTTCTTATTGCGTACGTGTAAATAGTCACGAACTGTTTGGCCTTGGCCATAGGTTCTATGCTTCAGGGTGCCCCCCCTCCTTCCCTCACCCCACCTCACCCCCCCACTCCAAAGACAAAGGCGCCGAAGACGAGTGTCCCTGAGCAGTGGAAAGTGAATGTGAAACGGCTGCGGCAAAGCCTGTGAATGTAACCACACTGCTAACAGCGCACGTTGAAGAACCCATAAGCTACCGATGGCTGAAAAGGCAACTGAAAAGGTAACTTGGCATCAAGTGATTCAAGTCCAACATTATCAGATGAGAGAACGGCACTGATCCTGCGATCCTGCAGATCGGTGGGTCTTTCAGCATGGATAAGGTTTGCACAAACACTGGTCTGATCCCCCAGTCCTACAGTGGGGAACTGCTTTGTGGGTAATTGCTAAACTGGCGAAAGTAGACTTTATTTATCAAATAATGTCATCCTCTGACTGTGGATAATTCCGCATTTTGACCTGTTAATTTCCTTTTTCCAAACACTGCCTCCTCATGTCTCAGCAGAAAATGGGCCCATCTAAACAGAACACATCATCATGTCTGGCTTTTCATACAAATGTATTACTGAGCTCTATTCATTTTTCAAGATTTTTCAACAGTGGCTACAACAGCTAGACAGCATGGAAATTTTGACGACTAGCTTTGGACAATTCTGTTCAAAAGGATGCGGCATATAATGCGTTCCATCTCGACACATCCATTTTCACCCTTTGCTGCTCTGTGTAATCCACATATATAAAAATGCATAATATTATCCAATAAAGTAATTGTGTTCAACAGGCACTGTCAATCTGAAGGAGACTGGTGTTTGTATTAAGTGGCAGCATAGCACTTGAATGAATAGTAATATTATTTTAGTAGTATATAGCAGTAATATCATTTTATTTGTAAGGCTCGTTTTCTACTAATTAAATGCACTGCTTGTAACAAGTTACCTTCCTGGTACATGTGGCATAAGGAGGTCTCTGTCTAGAGCACTCAATCACAGATGGCAGGAAAGACATATTTAAAAAGAGTGAGAATTATAGGCGTATGATAAACTGGTTTAAACTGTTCAGCAATAAGGTTTACACTATTTACTTTGTCAGGGGAAGGAAGGCAGTGTCCTGAATATTGGTTCTTTGGCCTCTCTCCTCAGGGCAGAAGAAAGTTCGGGGCCTTGACGATGTCACGCATCTCGCCTTCTGCTCATCTCGGAGCTTGCATCTCTGGAAGTGAGTCAGGGTGAAGGCAGAAGGACTGAACTGGAGAAGAGAGAGAGAGCAGGAGGAGGAGAGCTTTCAGAGCAACGCGATCATCAGGCATTACATCATCACACGGCATGTCGGTTTTAGAGTCATTTAAATCTGCTCGGCAAGATCACGCAGTTGTTATACCCGAATATGTAGGAAAGATGGCAGTCATTTATTGTTATTGTTTTTGCATATTGTGGATTGCTACTCAGTGAGCAATAAAGAACTCACACGTGAAGATAATGGGAATACTTTGTGTGCGCTCTACGGCATACATCAACCGGCAGTTAATGGCGTGCGTTTTCAACACTACAGTGTTGCTGTTGACCTTATCCACCCCGTTTTAGATAGAAACAAACAAATAGTGAGCATCTGAAGATTCTGAAGCCTTGAAAGATATTAAAAAAAGTGCATTGTTCCTAGAAGCACTTTCCCTTGTCTGACGTTCCAGCCGGAGGGTGCGATCAATCTCACGCAGCGCTCTACCTCACACAATTTTCACCCTGTGCAGGTGAAACAGAACCGCAAGGCAACCGCAGAAAGCCAGACGGGCATGTTTAATAAAATGCTCCTTTTTATATCTTTACACTTTGGCAGTCACTGACAAAAAAACGTGTGACGATTGAAAAATATCATAATAGTGTCCTTAATCTGCATGAAGGGGAAGCACGTTGGAGTTAGACCGAATGACTTAGACATAAATCATTTAAAGACAGTTTATTCGCAAGCAATAGACCGATATTTGAGAGTTATTAAATATTGTTATTAATAATGGTTATATATGAAAGTAACGTGTAAAATCGTAAATGGTTTTTATCTTTCTGGTTTTAAATGTAGCCGAGTCTACCTCGTGGTAGTAAAGGTTCGTTCATTTTGAGTAAGATATGGGGGTAGTTGCTGCAATTTATTCTACAGATAGAGGTCCTTAGTTTACATTTTAATTACCGGGGATTTTTTTTCCTGACGAACAAGTCTGTTGCGCTTATTGTCTGCGTTGGTGTGTGTGTGTGTGTGAGAGAGAGAGAGAGAGAGGGAGAGAGAGAGACAGGGACAGGGAGAGAGAGAGAGAGAGAGAGAGACAGGGAGAGAGAGAGCGGGAGAGAGAGAGAGAGAGAGAGAGAGAGACAGGGAGAGAGAGAGAGAGAGAAAGAGAGAGAGAGAGAGAGAGAGAGAACACTATTTTAAATTCCCAGTTATGTTTGCAAGTTAGCTCTCGAATTAAGCATGCTAATTTCTACTCTTGAGCATGTAGTGGTCGAATTACACCCGGAGCTACGTAGCCATAAATATATATTTTTATCACATCTCTGAAAGCCATGCACAGTCACGCGAGGAGTAACTTGCTGATGCGCCACAAATAGACCCCAAATGCGTCACATTTATTTTTCACAAGTCCGAGCTGATTAAAAAAAATTGCCTCTAACGATGAGGCACAGACAATAGTATGACAGTTGACCGCGTCTTTCCAGAACAAAAGAAAACCATTTCAATACAGGGGAAATTTGAAAAAAAATATGCTGTCGTTTGTTACGACAAGCAATACTTACGATCGTTCACAATCTGACAATTACTGCCAACATTCATGATCCGCGTAGCCTACCAAAAGTACAAACATGTCAGATTTCAGTTTCACGAGGAAACCCGCTTTGCTTGCTATATAGACACCATTCACCATGATTTATTTGTATAGCCTATTTGTATTTGTATATTATTTAATCAACATGGTTAATATCTTCTTTAACTACAACCCAATACGTGGAAGAATCATAACTATGAGAGCCTTTCTCTCGTGCATGAAACGGCTACGCTCCTCGTGTGGAATGCTAGTTGCCTAATTACACATCTGAGACAATTAGACAGCGGTAGTATATAAACGACAGGCAAGCGAAGTACCAGTATGACTTTGCCTTCTTTCACAATGGAGAGGTTTCCGTGCGGTGTTTGGCTTTGGATTTGCGTTAGCCTTATGCTTGGCTCTTTCCACGACGCTGGTTCGCAGCGCATAAAAGACTCCCAGCTGTCGTTTACACCTAGTCTGCAAAAATGCCAAGTTCTTGATTTTGAAAGGATTCCGTGTGGTGAGCCTTCTATTAGTAGCACTGACTGTGAGGCCATGAATTGCTGCTTTGACCAGCAGCAGTGTTTCTATGGGAGGACTGGTGAGTTCTAGAACCCTGAGTTTGACTTAAGTGTTGCTTTTTCAGAATTCTGAAGGTATCTTTGTCCCTACTAGTGACCGTCCACTGCACCAGGGATGGTCAGTTTGTGGCTGTTGTGGCCAGGGATGCAACACTACCACAGCTGAGTCTTGAGTCAGTTAGCCTCCTGGAAAACCAAGGCGCATCCTGTGGCCCTGTCAGCTCCAGTACCACCTTTGCTGTGTTCCTGTTCCCAGTTAATACTTGTGGAACAGTTGTGAAGGTGGGTTGTGCTTTTAAAGTAAGGCTTGATTATACCATGGTCTTATCTAATGGGCTGCTTTTCCCCATCCACAGGAGGAAGGGGACTACTTGGTTTATGAGAACAAGATCATATCATCCTATGAAGTTGGTATGGGGCCCCTAGGCTCCATCACAAGGGACACGGTCTTTGAGTAAGTGGGCCTCCTATTTGACTGCCTCATGGCATGTATTGGTGCTAATGCGGTTTCTCCTCCTCCCTCCAGACTGTTCTTCCAGTGCAGGTACTCGGCCAGTGGTCTCCTTGCTGTGCTGGCTGATGTTGGCACACTTGCATCACCCCCTGGTGTAGCATCTCCAGGACCACTCCGTGTGGAGCTCAGACTGGCAAAGGGACAATGTTTGGCAAAGGGATGCACTGAAGGTAAACTAGTTGCCTTTAGTGTCCTTTAATTTCATGTGTAGTCAAACTGGTGTGATTAGAACACTAGTCCATAATTTCTAGCTTCCTCATTTTGAGGAAATTGTTTTTGGCCTCAAAGTATAGCAAGTGTGGTGGTGGTGAACTGAAGCTTAATGCTAATGAAAATGCCATGCAATGCATGCTACATGGCAGTCGGCTGCATACAAAAGGGTTTAACATCCTATCCTGTTCTCCCTAGTGAATGCATACGAGTCCTACTACACTGACGCAGAATACCCTGTGACTAAAGTCCTGCGGGAGCCTGTGTATGTTGAAGTGCGCCTCTTGGAGAGAACTGATCCAAACCTTGTCCTGACTCTGCAACACTGCTGGGCAACAGCTACACCCAACTCCCTCAGTCTACCGCAGTGGAGCCTCCTTGTTGATGGGTAACTACCATACAGAAGACCAGCCTGGCTGTCTTGGCTGTGTCCACCCTCCTGACCCCATATCCCTCCACCAGGTGCCCTTATCAGGATGACCGATACCTGACCACTCTGGTTCCTGTGGATGGCTCATCTGGGCTTCCAAACCCAACCCACTACAAGCGGTTCATTATCCAGATGTTTACTTTTGTGGATGCTGACATGGTCCCTCTAACAGAATCGGTATGATGTGCAAATGATCACTCTTCAGAGATGATCCTGTGATCTTGGCCCTAAATGCTGCCATCCTTCCAACAGGTCTACATCCATTGTAGTACTGCAGTATGCTACCCTTCTGCTACAGATTCTTGTGAACACAGATGCCACAGGCAAAGTGAGTAGCTTTTGAAAAGGGGGGGGGGGGGGGCAGTTTAGAAGCAGGGGGTGTAGTTAAAACTAACCCCCCCCCTCCCCTCATGATGCTTTTCAGGAAGAAATGCTGCTGAGGGCAATACTAGGGAAGTGGCTGTAGTCTCCAGTGGTAAAGTGATCATCGCTGACCCAGAGCTCTCAGCCTCAAGCATGAGCCATTCGGATGAAGGTAAGGAATGTTTGCTACCACTTCAGTTTTCTACATTTACATTTAGTCATTTGGCAGACGCTTTTATCCAAAGCGACTTGCATAGGTTACAGTTGTTTCTACCTCTAGACCAAACTACACTAAACCTCCTCTCCTTCCAGTGCCCCAGTCTCTGAACTACAGCTTGGTGGGAATGGGGACTGCAGTGGTGTTTGCAGTCTTTGCCTTGGTACTGATTGTTACATGGCGATCAAGACCAAAGATGGCGAATGTTAACTTGTGATTTCAAATAAAGTCTCTTGAGATCCTGATCTTGCCTCCTGTCTACTTGCATTACACCACATTAGCATTTAGACACTCAGCCAGAGTAACTTTAGCCAGTCTTAATGGTATCATTTACTGATTTACTAAAATTGTCTTGTGTACCTGACCCAAGGGTAAAACAGCAGTGCCCCCATAGGAGTCAAACTGGTAACCTTTTGGTCTCAGGTCCTCCTTGCCACTGCTACATTATAACCCTGTACTTGAATGGCTCACTCTTCACAAGCCTTTGACCTGAAAGGTGCTCACTAGCTCTAAACAGGTTGGTTGAGGTGTTTATTTTGGTGCAGATCTCCTGTAATTTGGTGCCTTAAACACTCCACATTAGTAAGTGGGGTTGCCAGGGCTCTGAGTGGCATTTACATCCTACATCTAGTACATCAGGTTATAGTAAAGGTACTAACACCTTGACAGGAAAAATATCCTTAGCTGAAACTGAACCAGTACAAAATGCCTCATTAGTCATTACATCAATGTAGCAGCTAGAACAATGGCCCATGCATTGGAGACTTTACTTGGGCATCTGGAACAAACCCTCAGTCTAAAATGTCTGATTTAGTGTTAACCTATTGAAATTGGAGTTAAATCCTTTAGTTGGGATTCCCCCCCAAAGTAACTTTTAGTTAAACTAGATTTCTCCCTGGGGTAAGTTTGCTGTAGTTCACCTTCCAGTGTGAAGTAATTGGTAGCTTGCAAAGCTATGCTTTCGGAGTAGCTTCCCCAACAGTGTTGAGCCCCACTTTCCCCATACACACCAATGTCAGAGCCATATGGGCAGTGGTTAGAGGGTGCGCCTAAGCTCTAATGAGGTTGCTGGCCAATCTAACTTGCCCAACTCTGGTAGAATGAATCCAATTTTGTTCCATTCTAGATACCAGGTCTTCAGTTCTGATGTAGCCGATTCCCAAACTCTAGAATCTTTATCAGGAAAACCTGACATGCGGAGTACAGACTTTTTACAGCGACCTGGAAAATATTTGTAGCCTGGCAAATAGAAACACTGAGCTGGATTCTTTGACATAATCCCAAACATCTGCATGTTATACTTGGTTCCTGTTGGAGCCTGTCCACAACTGCTTGCGTCTGTTGCCCATGTCAAGACTAACAATGTCATTGTTGTCAGCCATCTCGTAATGTTGTAGCTGACTCGGTGCTCACTGCCAATTCAATGTCCAGCATGTGTTACCATGTTCGTTATGTGTGTGTGGAGCGTTCCATCAAATCTGCCAACTATCACTCTTTAAGGCTGACACAGCTCATTGCAGGCTTCCCCCTGAATAGGTCTTGGCAGCTTAATCAAAGCTTTCAGCCTTGCTCTTTTCCCTCTGTGGGCGGCCAAGACGAGGCAGGGAGAAATTAATTCAATTATGAAATGCAATTAACAATTGAAGGACAGGCAAGGAGAGCCCTATCTCCCCGCAGACGGTTGCCAGTGATGGTCTCGGTAATCACTGCTGTCCGCTCAGGAAAGCTGTCCCTCTGTTCACCGCGCCATAAGGACAGGGTCTGTGCCGCAGCTGACCTTGGGCAGGGGGAGATAAGCCTATTAGAGCCGTGCATCAAAGGTGTCTGGTCAATTTATTTGAAGCTTACCGACTCGGGCCACCTCTCATCAGCTGAGGTCTGATTCTGAGGGGCGTGTGGTCACGTTAGCAGTCACGCTCACAGTCGCGGCTCGGTGAAAAGCACTTCTCACTTCATTAAAAAAAAAAAAAAGTGGAAATTTGGAAACGGTGCGAGAGCACCGTTGATAAATGAAATTAGTTTCAGACTGCCTAAAGATGGACACAGGAACAAGAACCTTGGACCGTTGCTTCACACCTGAGCGAATCGATCAAAGCGAGGGCTGAGGTACAGTTGCATGGCTAGTTTGCTCCAGGCGTGACTATGGCCACGCTTGTGCAGGACAAACACTCTGGGGATATCCCAAGCCCACAAACTGCAGAACTGGTGGTATGTGTAATATATAATATTATATTAATATTATAAAGTATAATATTAGCAATGCCACAAAGGATTGAGAACACTTTCCAAAGCCCAACTATCACTTAACAGTATCAGTGCGGACATTTAATCATTTAATAGTATAAATATGAGTGTCTTGAAAATCAGTTGTGTATCTTCAATATCATAAAGCATCATTTTGGTGGAGGAATAACAAATTTGTTTGTGTATTGGATGTGAACCACCCAAACTGTAGCATGTTTCACACAAATGCAAAACCATTCACAAGTTGCCTCTTTTCAGCAGGGCCAGAGGCTTGGAAAACTTTTACAGATCAGAAAGAACCAATTAATCTGGCCTGAGAGGGAAAGGCCGATCCCGCTGAGTCTGTCTGAGCAGCCAGACGTTTGAATCATTTATAACGCATCTCTGTGAGGGTTTTTTTTCCTCAGCTGGAATCAGAAAATACAGGATGGGGTGACTCTGCTCAGATGAAGCCTCTCTCTTCCCCCCCAGACCAATGCACCAAAGTAGGTTTAACAGGCCGCAATGAGGGTACAGAGGCATGATACTACAAGGGAAGTCAGTTTTGATCACCCAGAAGAACAGGGCTGTATCTGTCTCTCTTTTTCTGTCTCTCTCTGTCTTAATTTCTACTAGTCCTTCATTAAACAGATCCTCTTCTTTCTGACAAATGGAAGGAAACAGCATTTCCTACAGAAACCGCATCAATAACTGAGCTGTTTGACACGGCTTTATCCAGGTAAACCACAACTATGCTAACGCTAACTGAGGATGTTTGTCAAACCACATGTAAGGGTGAAGTATGGGGTTGTTTGTTTACAGGCTGATCCATGCTCATCATTCACTCGGCCGTCAATCTTAATTAGTAACATTACTATCAAGGTTGGTTAGGTAATTCACATAGGATGTGAATAATTCGGAGTGGAAACTGAAAGTGAGTATTTCACATACGATGTTAACAGTTACCATTTTGAAACATTACAGTCAGAAAGACATGATCCAGTTTTGATGATGAAAAAGAAGAAATGACCTAATGAGTGCCTTTATGTTCCTGGATAAATTATAACTGGGGTGTGATCAGCTTGTGTATTCTTAAAACATAACTTCAGAGTTCCCTTGTGGCTTTTTGCAGCTAAGCAGTTCTGGGTCTGTGGTCATTTACAGTGCTGTGCTAAATTTATGTGAGACTGAATTCTGTGATCCTTTCAGCTGAATACAGAACAGCTGCTTCCTCACTGAGGCTCACGGCGTGTGATTGATCTGTTTGTATTGAGAATCATCCTCGTCAGTACAGTGCAGAGGCCACACGGGCAGCAGAGAGCCCTATCATCTCACATTAAAGCGTTACTCAGTCGCCCAAACAATTTGTTTCAAATGCCAGCTTGAACATTTAATTAACCTCTGGGTCCCCCTGCAGAGGGATTCTCAGTTAATGAGAGGCTCGTGAATGTCAATGGGTGGGTGCCTAAAGGCACTGACTGGAGATCAGTTTTCCAGAACCCACAAAATGGTGGTACATGGGATCTAGGCAGGTTACCTAGGGTCAGCGCATAAAGCACTATCCACTCAAAGTTTTGCGCCACAAGTGGAAAGAGTTTGCAGAGATTTCCCATCATCCTCAGCACTGAAGGACATACTGGATCCCACACATTAATTTTTGACACTGTGCATTTCATTTAATACCAAAAAAAAATACTGCTCTGTGTTATGTTATTGTTATGCTATTATATATATCATCTAATATTTTGGTGTGAAAGCTATTTTGTCACACTTATGAAATTGTTATGTCATATGTATTTATGTCAAATGGTTCAAGTAAAATGTTATGACCATATCAGTAGCCTTATATCATGTAGTATTCAAATGCCGGTGTTACCAGTCTAATCATATTGTAACCAGGGCTGAGTAACTGAATAATCTGATTTGAAAATAAAGCATGTGACTGCAAAAGAAAGTGATTATGGAGGAATAGTAGTGTCAGTTGCCTTTAATGGCAAGCTTCATTTTGCATTTTAGCATGGAAAAAATAAAACATAACTGCGGATGAAACTGAAGAGCTTTATATAACTTACAGCATCTGAGTGAAAATCAGTCCTGCTGCAGCTCCTATGGGACACTAACCAGCCTAATTAACAAAGCTTCTACAGGAAGAACGATTGACATGCCTTGATAGGTGAGTATACTGCCACCTACAGGATTCCACATGAATGTGCAAGGCAGCGCAAAGCTTTTTTTAAACTTGTTCAGTATGAAGCGAAGGTAACCATCACTGACTTTTTTCCTACAAGACAAAGAGAAATAATGGGGCATGTGGCACTTGACTCCTTATTGGCCCACACGTTTTCAGTTTTAGTAGATAAGGGCATTGGCAGGGTTTGTAAGGTCCTTGGGCAAATAGATCCATATCTGTCAGAGCCATTACTAACTTCTGGAGCATTCAGATCCTCCATAAGATATTTCTCCCTGTGATTATTATCTGACATTGTGAATGAGACAAGCAGAGAAAATTAGCCCCTACAAACTTAAAGATTAAAGGCAGGGGGAGGCAAAAAAAAAAAAGATAAAATTTTAAATTTGCATGAAGAGCTTGGAAAGAAACAGAGGACCAGATGTTCAGTGTAATGCATCTTACATTGTACATTTTTAAGCCAATTAAAAAAATGACAGTGAGCTGAGAGATGGAAGATTCTTCGGCGTAAACAGCACAAGCTCTGTGCAGAAACACAGCCAAGTCGCAGACTGAAGGAACATCTCTCTGCTCTTAGCGTATGGATACAACCACCAAACAGTCTCAGCCCCTGCTGGATGACAGGCCGGTTCCTCCAGATGTTACGTGAAAAGAATAAAAACGACAGTAAGCTAAATGGAGATAGCGGGGAAGCCATCTTCTGGTCATGAACGGGGATGTTTTGTGAAGAGGCTAAGCTGTGATATTCTCTGCATTGACAAAAATGGTGACCAGGCAAACGCTGAAACATACACTGTCTGTACATGCAGGAAGATTCCTGCTTTTTTGCATGAAACAGAATTCTCCTGGAATAAGGGCGGGAAACTTGGTCTTGTTGGTGCTGGAGTAGTGTTAGGGGTAGCAACGACCTGCAGGGTATTAAGGGCCAACAGTGCACTGTAGTTTTAGGAGCGATGCATGTGACCCAGAGGCTGCTGGTTTGATTCCCAAGTTGGCCATTACTGTTGTTCCCTTAAAATAGCCTCAGGAAATGGATGTAGATCACTGTCACTTAAACTTAAAGACACACTTATGGGACCATTGTGTGTGTATGCATATTGGGCCACTTAACAAGTACATGCAGCTTTAAGCAACCAAGCACAGTTTAATAAAGGTCACAAGATTTTGAGTAACACTGAACATAAAGTAGTTCAGTGATGCTGATGATATAATCGCTGCAAACTGAGACTGAAGTGATGAAGTGAATTGAAAATTAAGTATATTAAGGACATACTGTACATTGCTAAGATATTTCGGGTAACAGACAAATATTTTTTACATTTACATTTACATTTATTTATTTAGCAGACGCTTTTATTAAATATTGAGACTATTTTGGCCAATTCTAAATGGACAGTGAGGTTTTTTCACAGTTTTAAGTGTTTACTCTTTGGATCTTACACTAGAGAGCAATGGACCCATTGCCATTGAGTTCTAAAAATGGCATGCTTTTCAGTACAGAGGAGCACTAGGGAAATTAAAAACAGTAGCACCTGGTGCCAAGCTGATATTAAATCAAAATCACAGGAGACTGTTAGCAACTTTTCAGCCTACACAGAGTAATCTATAAAGGGTTGCAACTCTGGAATGATGCCTTCATTTGGCAATTAAATCTCATTATCAAGTACCAACCCTTCTCCTACTATTCAATAAAACCAACAAGAGGACACACATATAAACATGCACGAACACACGTGAATACATGCACAAACATACCACAATCACACACACTTTCACACAGACAGACACAACCAAACAAACACATACACAAAACTGCATATTGTCACAGTATCTTGGAATTTGTTTGTGAAAAAGTATTTTGTAGCTTCAAATATTTAACCCAGGGAGGGATGCTGGAAGGTCCTTATGTCCCTAAGGGCAAAGGAGAAACTCTCCAGCTCTCTCCCAGTTGGGTTTTTGCCTTTTAAACTCGCTCTGGAAAATGCTGTCTGTCCAGTGCTTTGTGACAACATATTTGTGAAAACACACTATAACAAACGCACGCTGACTGGCTGATTCAGAGAGATTAATCACGCAGTGTCATGTAATGCAGAGTTCCTCCTGAGCTGAAGTTCTGTGAGAATCACAGGGGGATTCTCAGACCCTGGCTTTGATTTCAATAAATACACAACAGCTTTCACATCACACACAGTTTAATAGAAAAGCATTATCCCAGTGTGCAGCCAAATTAGAGTGATTTCACAATGATGAATAAATCCTTAACCCTGATAAGAGCTGTACGTGCCAGGACTAATTAACATCGCAGACAGGCTGCTGTATAACCACACTCCTCATAAAACTGCAGGAACCCGTGCTAAAAATGACTGGAGTGGGCATTGAAGACATAAATGAGATTATGATCACACAGCAGCAATTAGCCTGAAGTACCTGAGGCAGATAATTGTTACATCCATTTCAGTCGCCGTGCTGATGAGATTCAAAACCCTCATGAATAAACACTGACCCTCTTGGCAGCCCACTGCAGATCTGTCATGGATCTCAAAGCTGCAGGAGTAAAAGGCATGATTAGTGTGAATAGGAGCTGCTGACTTATTTCAATATTACACGTCTACAGTCTCTCAAGGGAGATCTTAAGTGTGCCACTAAACTGTGATGAGATGAAGATAAATTAATGTACCTTTCTGAAAATGGTAATGCATTGTAAAATAAATGTAAGCAGTATTATGTAGTAAAAAAAAATTATGTAGTAATGCAGTAAAAATTTTCAGCATATACTTGACATAATATTATCATATATGCGTAAACTGTATTTCTTAGACTTAGGTTTTAACATGTGTTCCTTGGTCAAGGGAGTCATACACTGTGGATGCGGAAGTTTGCAGCATGGCTCAAACTTACTGTTTGGGTAGTACATCTCTGTCACTTCCGTACAAACTTAACCGGCACTTATCCTTGAACTTCACCCAAGTAATTCCACATCTGATAAGAAGACAATAAGTCAAAATCTTTCAAAGTTGCCCCTGCCATGAAGGGGATTAAATAGTTGAATGACAAATGCAGATATTTCTGAGTCTGTAAACACATTTTCAGGAGATGGAAAGGAGTTACTCACTGATCATGTAGGGACCTAAGGAGTGGTACGTCTCCACAGTGTAGTATCTGCTGTTCTGATTTAGCCTGTGCAGAAACTTGAAAGGGAACAAACTCTTTCTGATGCATGATTGGGAGACTCACTCTCTAGGAAGCATCTATGAAAACTAGATACAATATCCAAACCAAAAAAGATATCCAGTGCTATACTGCTATATACTGCTATATGCTTTACAATGAAAATTCTGTTCTTGACACTGATCATCTCATCACCAAAAATTCCTGAACACTATAAATTTTCAACTGTGCTATAAAATTGTGATTGTTGCTCCTCATACATGCCAGGCAGTAACACAAAATATACCTCCTGGGGCTTAAGCTGCAGGCGTAAGTGTATTTATGAGTATTTATTCATATCATATTCCACAAAACATGCAGAAACTAATTATCTGGAATGCATCAGGTTCATGAACGCAAGTGTGAACTCCACTGATTTGCAGACATCTCCCCCTGCTGGTGACAGCAGGTATTGTAATGCTATGCACAACTGTGCCTGACACTTGTACATTGCCAACTCTAAGTGCATAACCAGCTAATGTTCACAATATTTGTCAATACAGGCCTTACAGCATCATTATGCTGTAACATCAACATCAGTTTACATTATGCAAAGTATGGTTACAAGAGGATGGGTAACTTATGAAATAATAATATATGTCCATGTTTGGCAAAATATGAAATCAAACAATTGAAGAACATTATTTAAAATATACATTAACATTTACCTGTACCATATTTATATATGCAAGATGACAGACACTATTCACTCTAACAGTACTTCACTCTGATCTTAACTTTGAGAAACAATTTATATTATTTTTCATAATTTCTGATTATTTTGATATCAATCCCAGCAACCGCCCAGCTCATAATATTGTTTAAGAGACCATGACAGAGATGGATTTACTCAAGGTTATTCGCATAGTGTGTCTGGGTCTGTGTCTGTAAACAAGCCTCTGCTGCCACAGCAGTAACCACTGCATGCCCCCCAGGTGAACTTTCTGCAGCGCAGACAGAACAGGAGATGAAGCATGCCAAACCCCATCAAAGAGTGCATGCTGGTCTGGTTTCCCTTTCTGCTTTTAAATCCAAGTCAGAAGTAATGTCAGGCCGCGGAATTTTAATCACGTTCTGAACAAGAGACACCCCCCTCCACCTATTATTCTCATGCTCTCTCCCAGGCCAATTACAAAATCATCTCCATCTGCAACCTTTGTCCCACATTCCCCTTGCGGGTCATTTTCTGCGAGACAACAAGGACCAAAACACTTAAAGCGACAGCAAGTTCAATAATGCAACAAAGCACCGAAAGGTTTTGTCTTCACGTATAAAGCCGGACCCAAAAATAAAATGGCAGAGTCATATTTTGTAATAATCTGTCATTTACACAACTGACAATAAATAGCCTAAATGACAAAAACTTGGCATGTTCAACTAGACACATACCTTGGGGTTTGAGATTTTCGTAGAGTCATCCTTGGTTGCTTTTAAGGCCATCACTTCTTTGGGAACCCAGGGAGTAAACACATTGCAGAAACAGGTTGGGCTTATAACCCAGGGGTTGCAGGTTCAATTCCTGCGTGTGGCACTACAGTTGAACCTTTGTGCAAGTCACTCATCCTAAATTGCTTCATCTCACATCCAGCTGTATGTATGAGTAATATATAAAAAAATGTGAGATATGTAAGTCAGATATGTGAGATACTGATGTCTACCAAACGAATAATGCAAACCATCAGCTTGGAATCCAACAAACAAACGTGAATGTGCACATATAATGTACATAATATAAGTGGTTTTGTGTGCGTGTGGCAGTACGTGTCTGAGCGAGGACCTGGATGAATGAATACGGATGTTCGGTGTCCCGCTGTGTGGATGAACCGGCCCCAGCAGGCAGCGCCTCTTCATTTTTGGGAGACTTAATCACTCCCCCGGTTTCATCCACTCCGCGGAAAGTAGTCAGATCCAGTTTGAAGTCGGGGTCTGGCAGTCAGCAGAGAAGATTTATGGGTCAGAAAACAAGTGGTGTCTCTGGCAGCCAAGGGTGTTGTCTCCAAGTGCCACTTACAGGTGACACAGTTGTTACTTGAGCTTTATAAGCAGTAGAATCTTTTTTAACTTGAATTACTTTGTCCCCCAAGATTTTGATCATGAGACAGTTGCTTATTCAAACAGGAATTCCTATAAGCAGAATTTTCTCTCTAGATGCCAATAAGTTCATTTCTTTAAAATTGGGTAAAAGCTGTATGTTGTTTCTCTTCGACATGTTGCCTCTAAATTGTACATTTTAAATCTATAACAGATTATAATGATGGATTTCGTAATAACTGCTTACATTACTATGCTACACTTTACCTCACAACATTATAACATACATGATTTTATCTAGTCTTTGGATATTAGATGTTCAACTACTTAGCATTGCAAATTTGCACACAAAACACACCACGCACGTTTATCATACGATTTGCAGCTTTGACTGTTTGGATCTTATCTGTGCAGCTCAGTGCTTAACTGAATGAGCACCATTGTTTTCTTTCTTTCACCTATTTTTCAAATCCACTGACACACAGTCCTTATGGTTTATGAAAACAGTGAGTTTATTTTAGCTGCTTCAACATAAACTATTGAACTATTCAAAATGTTTGGGAGGGACCTGAGGCAAGTCCTATCTCAGGTTTGGATCAGGTCTTGAGCTACAATCAAAAGCCGCACACATGGGCCAATTTTTTACTGATGTTATCAGATTCACACCACTCCAGGCTTAAGATATGTTTTTTGTGATGTTTCAGCTACAACAGGTAACCATGTTCAGCATACAGCATCAGCTGGAAATACATAAGGCTGACCCTCCACATTGAGGATTTTTTTTAGCCCTGAAATGTAATAATATTTCATAATTTCAATGTATTATTATTGTTGCTGTCGTTGACATGATTTAGCAGCTGGCTTTGTCCTGGGTAATTTGCCCTGTTGAATGTGAGTACAGTTAGAGTCCAAAAGACGTGCTACATAAACTAGCTAGAATACTTTATGACGTAATAATTTTCTTAGTGAATTGCACTCGTGTCATTTCCCCGACAATCTAGACGAGGTTAAGCAAATATATTCCATTCATACAAATTACCATACTATCCAATTCTACCATACTATACAATCGTATTGTAATCGTACTGTGATAACAGACAGCATGGTCACTGCTTTTAAACGATATAGATTTGGTAAAGGTCATGATCACATTGGTACTTACGTAAACGTCCACTACGAAAGCTGCAAGCTACAATTAAGCCAGAGAAACGTTCTGATGATTACTATTTCCAAATATTATGAAGGCTTTCTACACACAAGCCAGGTAAACCATTCAGATTCTAGGACATACAATAATACCCTTTAGTAATTGGGTAAAGCAAAGTTGTGGCTGTATCTAGTTTAAATGCATCTAAGTCGTTTAAACAAATGTTTACTTTCTGGTAACAGTCCCGGCAAGCTGGGCATGCTGGAATGTACGCTGGAAATCGGTTGTGGAACACAGCAGCGTGCCATTCTGTGAGAATGTGTTAGCGGTGTTTGTTACTGCGTTTCAAGGCGTCGTAGGCAGGACGTCCTTTCATCCGCCCACCTTTCCGAAAGGGCTGGGTTTGAGATTTGAAAAGACCCGGTATGGACACCGTTCGACAATGAAAGAAGCGGAACGTCGCCGAGGATCATCTGCAATTCTCTCCTATCCGATCTTTGCGTGAACTCACGTGCCTTTGAGGTGAGCATGGCGACCTTCCCGTTTGCTTGGAGTGGCAGTCGTGGTTTTAAACAGAAAAATTTGGCAAGAAACTGTTGATATGTTATGTGATCGTGATAGTGTTGAATGACTGAGATCCTGTGAATTTTTTGCGAATTCGTTTTCAAAGTAGAGAGCGTGTCTTGCTATGTAATCAAATTGTTGTTTCAAATTGAGTTTGAATGAAAATTCCCAGCGAGATGTCGCGTAACGCTTTAACATACATTACCGATACTAGAGGCAGAAATATATCGTAAGGTTCTAAATTTGTAAAAAAAAAAATTATAAGACTTAAGTA
Organism: Megalops cyprinoides; assembly: GCF_013368585.1. Lineage (NCBI taxonomy): Eukaryota > Metazoa > Chordata > Actinopteri > Elopiformes > Megalopidae > Megalops > Megalops cyprinoides. Next base: position 23,006,039 of record NC_050602.1, on the reverse strand, counting down.
TTGGTAATCGCTCAGTTAATTATATGATATTTTACTTTGTTACTCTGTGACACTTTGACTAGTGACAGCATCTTTTTTTTGCTTTTAATGTTGATGTAACTTACCACAGTGATATGTTTAGTTGTTAATGCGCTGATCGCTAATCGCTGCATACTTTTTGCACTGCAAATGTGATGCAGATTTATTGGCCAGGCCCCCCATACTTCGGTCATTCGTGCAGTACGATCGCAGATTTTAATGGAATTTCATTAACCCTTGCAAAACCTAATTTAGACAACCGTATAATAATCCTGTGGTGTACGAAATAGGCGTCAATGGTGATCAATGAAAACCTTTAACTTTGCATGTTCATTAGCTTATAGGAAATGTTGAGAAAAGCCGTGCAACCGCTGCTCAGGCCCAAATTCTGGCCATTTAGGGCAACTGTGTAGTGTGTTATGATGGTAACATGGCATTGCATTCAGAGCAATGGGATGCAGCTGTTTTAAGACAGAGAGGGCTTGCTAGATCCTGCTGGGGCCAGCTCTTCAGCATTTGCCCCAGGTCCAGGGAGTCTCTGTCACTCTGAGGGATGGGCTGGGTTTCATGATTTCAAACAGATGCTGTGTCACAATTGGTAAGTGTAAGTAAGAGTCTGTGCTTCAGAAGGAATTTTACTTTGGTTACGTAAGTGCATGCTTACTGACAGATGAGACTGATTTGAGAATGGGTGCATTTGGGACAGATTCCATTGCCTGCATTCCGGCAACCTTGACCTGTAACGTAACAGCCGGCAACTCTTAAAATCACTCTGTCTGACAGACACGTTGAGCTTCTGAAGGGGTACAAACACAGGTGAACGACAGCCCCCTTTCCTCCCACCCACTCACAGGAAGTAACCTGAGGAGAGGGTGTTTCCCCTGTGGAGGGTAAGACTCATTTGCAGTGAAATTAGCCGAGTGAAACCCAGGTGCCCCCTGTTCAAGTCTAGTCAACAGACATTGCCACTTCAACCACCCCCCCCCCCCCCCCAGTACATACATTTTCAGTTTGCTTACAGAATGAAAATGACCCATCTTCACTTACGTATATTGATTATCTTTAGAAAGATGTTTATGATACATCTTACATTGTTCATTTTAATTTCTGTGTACTCCAGTTAACTGGAATTACCAGTTTATAGGGCTGTTGAACTAGCATTGGTGCTAAATCTTATTGATGTAATTATTTATAATAAAGCCCTACTTGCACCACCTTACCAGACATATTATCTAATCACCTAATAGCACTTAGACTTAGAAATGTCAGTCACTGTGTTAATTCATTACTCTGTTATTTCACACTTTTACTTGAGGTGTGAAGTTGTGCAGTGGCTGCTGTGTGAAATGGCATTAAACGTGACTGATGTCACTGATTGAGGTGAAAGCTGGAGGAAGTTTGTGGGACAGCACACACCCAGTGGTCACGTGGTAACATGTGATGAATGGCTCTGCTGAGATTTTATAGGAGATTATTTCATACACCAGAGGCCAGCCTGTAAATGCATTCCGGGGTGTGCTGAGTCGCTGGGCGGTAACCATAGTGACGGGTACATTCATCCAGCGTTCTCAAACATTCCAACTGCACCATCGTCTGTAACTCTGCCCTCAAAGTGCTGCCCCCTGCCTGTCATAATTAAGCCTTTGATTCTGCAGTTGTATGTAAAATTACTGATGGTGCCAAATAAGGACTCAGTGGATTACAGTGCCACGTCCATTTTGTTACCGTAACACCTCAGATACTTTTATATTAAATATTCCTCATGAATGCTGAAGAACAAGATTAATGAACAGGCAAATCAGAATGTAAAGGCTTGGAGTGGGGCATCACCATGGAGACTAAATGGCTTAAACTTGACGCTGTTTTCACCGTGTTTTTCACACTCTCCACTTTAGAGTGGCAGGACTGACACTCGAAGCAAACACTGATGTTGAAGTCGACATCTGTAAATGTTACGACTCACAGGACATTAGCAGGCATGTAAATGTGCTCAGTGTTTTTTTTTTTTTTGTTTGTTTGCTTTAAGTTTGCCCCTGATTGTTGGGGATGCATCCGTGTCTTAAGGTGTAAGGAGCTGCTTTATGGTTGCTGGATATTCATACTTTAGAGCATGTAGTTGTTGAGCCATAAAATTGTGATGTCAGATTGAACAGACATTAACTTGGTTCTTTGCTGTAAAAACTCCTCAGCAGGAGGTGGGAATTCGTGTTGAGAAGTTTCAGAATTCTTTCCCCTGTGAAAATTGAGATGTAGAGTTAGATTCAACCTCAAATTCATGATGTTGTCAGACGCGTCTGCTCAAAATTGGTTAGTGATTTATCTATAGTCAGTCCTGCTATTGTTATGTCATAGGAACACCTCAGGCTGTGAGTGTGTGTGTGTGTGTGTGTGTGCGTGTGTGCGTGTGTGCGCGCGCACATGTGAATGTGTGTGTGTGTGTATGTATTTATGTATGTGTGCATGCGTGCATGAGTGTGTGTGTGTGTGTGTGCACGCGTGAATGTGTATGTGCGTGCATGCATGCGTGTGTGTGTGCGCACGCATGAGTGTGTGTGTGTCCTGATTCAGCAGCTGTGATGGTTGTGGGGAGCTCATTCCAAAACAGGGGAGCCAGAGCAGAGAATAGAGATGACCAAGAAGATGAAGGTATTTCATAGGAACAATACTGAACTCAGACAAACACGGCTGGTTATGAGAGGCTGCATGCTTTTTACCTGTTCCATTAATAAATGGATTGGTGAAAGTCAAATGTGATCAGAGATTTAAATCTAATCAGATTTAAGTATTTTATTTAGAATGTAGACTGTTCTGTGCTCACTTCACATTACATTACATTGCATTATATTACATTACATTACATTCATTTAGCAGATGCTCTTATCCAGAGTGACCTCCAGCACAAAAGAACAGAAGTGTATTTCAAGCATTCAAGCTGAATGAGAAACAGTGCCAGGCTAACAACACTCCCAGACCAGTGAGTGTGGGCATAACACTATTCAAGCCCTACCACAAGTTAACTAGTGCAACCTGACTTGACAGCTTAGAAACTAAGTACACACACTACCATACAGCTGTCTCTAGATCACAGAATTCAAAACACATTGAAATACTACCTGTAAAATAAACAGCCTTCAAGACTATTGGGTATTATGTCACTGGCACACACAAATGCTTGGAGGTGTTCTTAAATTTGTGTGATGTTAGGATTAACACATGCATGGCTCTGTACAGCATAACATGCTATTCCTCGTACCTCACGTAATATCTACATTTCAGAGCCTCTTTGCAGGTCGATTTGATGCCATATGTGGGCTCTGTTGGCAAACATGCACCCAATGACAAAAACCAGCTGCTTAGGGGAACAAGGAATTCTCTGTTGAAAGAAAGAGGCTTTGGTCTGGCTGTGGGTGGAATGTGGCTTAGCCTCAGAAGAGTCTGTCAAAGCTAGTGATGACACAACACCAGGATTCCATCAATGCCACTGTCACCAAACAGTACATTTATAAGCCCTGAGAAATTTAGGTGAGTGCACTGTTGTTGTTTTTTTTTTCCAGTCACAGCCAGAGCAATCTCTGTAGAGACCACCTGACATCCAAGACTCATTATAGCCTCATTAGGCAGGCATGTCCAAAATTGAAACCTTGATAGTCTCGTGATTTCTTTTTTTTTGTCCATTTTTTTTTCTGCAACCATGCGGAGAAAAGGGTTGTCAAGAAACAGATCCGACAATGACACACAAACGTCTCGCGGCCGCATTCCTTCGGCTAAACCTATCTGAGCCGTCCTTTGAGCCACCTAATTTTACACTATGTGCTGCATCAGGGAGAAGGTAAATTGGGATCAATTGAATTTGGGTGGTCATGAGGCCATACTTTTAGCACACCATCCTTCTGTTTGCCTGTTACACAGGAATGGAAGGAGAGCTTTTTTTAGCTGGATCTAATTTGGCTGGACACTGTGATTTTTTTTTTTCCCCCTCATGTCCCATAAATGTCACTGGCCATGCTTGCATGCCGGCAATCGTGTGATCTTATGTGAATATTAAGATGCCTGACCACACACAGCATCAAATATTGTGTTGATACTAATAGTTTCCAAGCGGGAAGGACATCTGAAAAACACTGTGGTGTATAAAACTTCTCCTGGCAGACAGCAGCAATGTAGAAAGATACAGATGCATTAAAACGAGTTCAAGAGTTAAGGTGTTTTCAACCGGGGGAAAAAGGCCTGTCTGTTTTAGGCCTTAAAAGCTTTTATGTATGAATACCGTAATCATGAGTACCCTGACCCTGACCAAATTTGCCAAAAAGAAATAAATGTTTTCCATGTTTCTGAGCAAAGTTGCAAATGGCTCCTAACTCTCTGACCAGAGATATTATCAGAAGATTCCAGAGTCAGACTTGCACTGAATTACTTTCTTGTGTATGCTGTGTTGGATATTCAGACTATGCTGACAATTCCAGGTGTGATGTTTACATGGCTGATGTTTTTTTTTTTAATTACATTTACCAGGCTAGTATTTCAGCAAACATTTCATCAATCTTATTCTCAACTCATTCTTGAAATTCCATCTTATTCCACCTATTATATATCCTGTGAGCCTTTTTTATGGTCTTGAATATTCTTGGTATTCTCATTAACAATGAAATAGCATGCATGTAAGCATAGTCCTTGTTATTACTGCTACTGTATTACTGGTGTCCTTATTAAGGAGTTAGGAAATCTCACGTCACTGGCTTTTTATGTTTGGGGCGACAGCAGAATAGTGCTAGTTGCAGGTTTGAATCTTCACTTGGAGCCTTGCTGCTGTACCCTTTGGGTTGGGTACTTGCCCTGGATAGTGCTTAGTGAATAAGTTATGTGATGACCTATTAAAAATGGACTTTTATCTTGCTAACTAGATACGTGCTCTTATGTGTTTAACTCGTACCTGATGTTTCTTGCCAAGGTTTAATTGGCTACTTGGAGGGTTCCAGGATACGTATGGCGACAGTGTGTCATAGTGGTTAAGGAGCAAGATTCATACCTGAAAAGTTGATGGGTGCTGGTTCAATTCCCCACAGGGGCACTGCTGCTGTACCCTTGGGAAAGATGCTTAACCCACAATTACCTCAGTAAATATCCAGCTGTATGAATGGATAACATTGTTAAAAAAAAAGTGTAACCGATGGAAGTCGCTCTGAATAAAAGCATCTGCTAAATGTCTGCAATGTATTGTAGAAGTATGGATATAGGCACTCTGTGCCACTCTGTACGGCTTGCTTTTGGATGGCAGGTCTGCAGTGTGGTTGTTGCCCCTTGCTGCCTCAGTCTGCTGCTTTGGCTCAGTGCAGGTTTCAATCTACCCTGACCCCCCTGAGATCACTGCCAGCCTCCAGAGATGTAGAGGCCAGGCAGGCAGGACCAAAGGCTGCACCCAGCTCTAATCTCTGACGGAGAGCGGCCCAGATGCTGCGGTTGTCTCCGTCTTTCACTCAGTCAGCCACTCCTCTTCCTTAACTGTTTCTACTTTCGGATCTCAGAAACAGGAGTTTATCATGCAGGGGGTTTATAATGCACTTTGTAAGATAGCAGTGTGGTGTTGATGTAAGGAGCAGGGCCTGGTTTGATTCCCAGGTGGGGTACTGCTGTTGTACCCTTGGGCCAGGTACTTCACCGTAATTGCCTCAGTAAAATATCCAGCTATGTAAACGGAAGTTGTGTAAACTATGTTTGTTATCTTGAGAGCATCAGTTAAGCTACCAATGAAGTCTATTACGGGTGAGCATACCAACATGTAATCAACAGAGAGAGGTAAGTGATAGGTATCCTCTTGTAGGATTAACTATGCACTCTTCACCATCTCAAGATAACCTTTGAAAAGGTGTGGCCATGTGCACTTTTGCATATACTTACAAGACTGTTGCCATGCATGTCAGTCAACAATTTCTTACGTAGCCAAGTGTGGGTGTCCCAGAGACTAACCCCCATCACCACACTTCTCACTCTTCATCCATCATGAGAGAGATGGGAGCACAAGGTCCCACTTCAGGATTGCAGTCTAATTGAGCTTTCAATATCCACTCAAATATCTGATTCGATAGGATCACAGCCAGTGTGGCCAGGGAGACGGGGAGAAAGCAAACCAATTTTGTCCACGTTAGGCTGTGAAGCTTATACATTTTGAATGAGCCATGTGGAATTTTTTTCTGAACTGCAACAGAAAAGTAGCCAAAGTGGCACCCCTTCAGTTAATTTGCCTTCAGAACTGGTCTTGTGCTTTGAGTAAGTGGCATATTTTGTGGGAACTGTGTCTAACAAAAGGGGAATAATAATGGCATTATAATGCAAGTGTTTTTTAAGTAAAAATCTTTATTCAAATTGAACCGTTAAAATGAGTTAATATAGTTTCTGTTTTCAGATGGCTATGCTAATGCTGTATCCGTAACCGTATCGGTGCCTCCCTGCTATTGTTATGATAATGTGTCGGCAGGGTATTGAGTGAAAGGGGCCGAAGGTTAAAGACTTTTCCGTTTCTGAATTGAATGTTGAGCATCATCACATTCAAGTTCTCGAGTCTGGCAATATAGCATGCTTTGTTTCAGAACAAGCTGTGCAGCCTTCCAGAAAGAAATGATTGTGTTGTTTCAGCATGCATGCCAAAGGAGAAGATCTGTGTTGAAGGCACATAAACAAACCATACATCAGACATTATTGCATCATTGTAAAATTCTGCACAATAGGTTTCCACCTTCATTGTCTTATGTATCTATTGGGAATTTAAATCTTCCCACTTTCCATATCCAGGATTAATTTTTTTTTTCTTTCATTGGCTAAATTTGTCTTTCACAAAGACATTGTCTGTTTTTAGCTGCACATCTCTTATCTCTGTGTTATCAGACAACATAGCTTAACTTTACTGATATAAACAGCAGCGCTGTAACTGCAGAGGGCTCTCGACGTAAACTAAGCGTTAAGAGACTGCACGTGTAGTAGGCAGCTTTTTTGGCTCCTTATTTCTCGGGCTGATGCTTGTCGGTCAGTTGGGTTCGCGGGTCGTAGCAGAAGGGTAGCGCAGAGAGGTGGCAGTGCCACACCTGCGAGAGTGTAGGGCTCTGAGTCATGAAAGGCAAGACTCGCCCCTCGTTCACAGTTCTGAAAGGGGGGGGGCTGGGGTTTTTGGGGATGTCAGCTTAATTTTTTTCCCGTATTTTTATAACGGATGACTTCATCCAGGACAACTTGCATAGTATACATTTTTAGAATGTCCATTAGTACAGCTGGATACATCATGAAGCAGTCCAGGGTAAGTTCTTTGCCCAAAAGACAGGGAATCTAATCTGCAGCCTGACACTGAAGCAGTTTTGTGGTGTACTTCCCTAAACACTGTGACGCAAACCTTACCTGAAAGGAGCAGGGTTTTGCAGAGGGAGAACTTTTCCAGACCCCCGAGTTGTTTTTTTTTTTTTCATGGTCATGGTGTGTGCTGCAGGGTTGACAGGGTTGACTGTCTATGCCATTGTGACTTGTCCCACAGCATTCCTGGCTCTGGGAGGTCATGTCAATATTGCCTTCATGTTGATCAAATGCTCATCTATCCCATTCCGCCTCCACACTCAATTAACCAAGGATGGGGAGTGCTTCTGTGGAAAGAGTATTCAGATCTAAATTCAGGCAGCTGATGGCTTTTTTTCAGAATTTTAATTGCTTGAATGTTTGTGTTAGTCTTATTGAATGAGTGAAATTATCGAAGCAGTGTTAGTGTACCCACATTAAATTAGATGTGATGGCAACCTTCAGAACTCAATAGAGTGGAATCTGAATTCTATATCTAAGGCTTACTGCAAAATAAATAAATAAAATCAAAAAATCTAAAACCAGTCAGTTATTTTAAAAAAACATCTCCCTATTCTTACGGTAACTATTAATTGGCATCCTAAAGATGCAAGCCTAAAAACCTGCTTTTTACAGTCACTTTTATTACTTGACATGCTGTTAGACCATGTCAGTGCTTTATTTAATGCTTTATTTTCGTGGAATATTGTGGAGAAGCTATATTTTCCACACTCGAATAAGATTTTATGAAACATATAGCAGTAATAAATTTAACATAAAATGGACCATAAGGTACATTTGATGTAGATTGGTGCATCGTGTGGCTTCATTGCAGGCTGTTATATTCACAGGCTGTACCACATTTGTTTTTACCACTTCCACATTATGCTGTTTCATTGCACATTCACCATATGGGTCATCTGGACACTGACCTGACAGGTATCTCATTTGATCTGCAAATATAGGGAGTAGAGGATTCAGGTGCACCAGACATGCTTTCAGTAACAGCCGTGTGTGCGGGGTTGGAAACGTACTGACACAGATTCCCTCTGTCATGCCAGTTTCTCATTCTTTTGGATTGCTGAGAATGATGAAATCGACGTGACCTTAAAACCATTATGTTTATGTAATTCTGAGTGTTCTTCCCTATCACCTGTGACGTGGATCTCGTCCGCAGGTGGAATACGTATGTCTGATCATGTCTGATCATCTGTATTGGAAATCTCAGACTATAACATAGATATATGGAGATATGATGGTATATGCCATAGAGAGGTTTTACAAAAAAAGGTCTTACAGCAACTTCTGTGTACTTTGGTTAGAGGTGCTAGGAGGGGTGCCCAGGCACCCATATCTTTTTAAGGCCTTTCAGCACAGTGATAGAGGAGATGAATTGGTATTTCCCCATGAGACCAGGGACAAACGTACAGGCAAATGAGAAAATGGTACAGCAATGGTAACAGCAAGGTCCAATCTGTTTCTGGAACATTGAATTGAACAGGTAGAGTAAAAATATTTAGTTAGAACCAGCCGAGCTGGCAAATTGAAAAGCTTTTAAGTAAAAGACATTTCAAGGAATGGCGTACAAAGCAGCAAAAACCACTTTTGAAGGTGAAACCTCTAGTTTCTCCAGTGAACAAGCCAGAAGCACCCATGCCATGCAACGACAGCCTGTGACTTCCCCCTGCCTGACGGCTGAAGTTTGAAGTTGGGCTTGCCTTGGTGTGTACTTGACTGGGAGGGAGTTCCAAAAACCAAAACAAAACAAAAAAAAAAATGAAATGGTCTTGGTGGGCCACTAGGGGACAGTCTTCCCTCTGGTCCAAGAGGAAAACAAAGTGATGGGGACACTGTGCTGTAGGAGGCATTGCCTTTGGGGTGTGATGTAAAACTGAAGTTCAATCCCAAATATTGGGATTATTTTCTTGAATTTTGCTCACGTGTAATTGGAGGGTGTCCAGTAGTCTGCAGGACCGTATGATATTGCAATAATTCATCTTAGAGGAGACAAAGAAATGCATTGGTTTTTCAGCATCTGTAAGCATCTCTACTATTTGTTAAGAGACAGTAATTTTTCAGCATTCAGAGATGAAAAATCTTCTCTGGAGATGTATTAGTTTCTGGGAAGAGCTGCAGATCAAGTAGCACCCCACAATTTCTAATCATTTTTGAGGTTGGGAAAAGATGTCTGGGGCAGACAGAATCTCTGTATATTGTAGACAGTAAAACATATCCGGTTCCTAACATCAGATATGTGCTCTGGTGTTGATTATCACCACTCAGAGCAAATCACAATGCTGAGTGCACAAAATGCTTTGGGCTGTCATTCATTGTTTTGTAGCAGTCAGGAACTATCTTATCGATTGTGTCAGGCCATATGCCTTACCCTGTGTTTAATCTTTAAAATGTATTCTTTGCGCAGAGAAGGTTCTAGCTACTATGTAAGCAGGCAGAATTGACATTTCCGCAGGCAAAATTTCCACACTTGTGATCACGAAGGTATTTTTACACTCTTCTCACCAGATTCTCTGCATTCCGGTCGGGCCTCTCCTGTACTGTGGAAGCAGAGCTGACTCAGATTCAAGGCCTCTCTGTTTTCCCAACCCACCCCCCCCCCCCCCCCCCCCAACACCACCTGGCCATGCCTGAACGACAGGTAGAACTAGCTCTGCTGGATTGTAGTGAAACCTACAGAAGACTGCCGAAGGTGGGATGACAGTGACCTCATGTCTCATCTTATAGTCGTTTCAATCATCTGTTGTGTGTAATATTGACTTAGTTAGTCACACTGTCTGTGCCAGCGCTTTCCCTCAGATCCAGCTATATGATGCTGCCGTGTGTCTGCTAATTACGGAGAAAAGTGCTCTCAGCTGAGGATTCTCCTGTTTGTAATGAACAGCCACACAACCCCATGACTCAGTTTAACAGCAGTTCACTAATAAAGTGGTGAAACAGGCTTTGCTGTGTCAACGTTCTTGTGCCACACTGTGCAACAGCTATTTTGTATATAATCCTCCTCTTTTGAATGGCTTTGATTGTCTCAAGAGGTGGAGCTGACTCATATTGGTGTAAACTCAATAACATAGATATTGCTGATATAATTTAAAGGGAAAAAAAACTTATTCTATAGACTTCCCCAGATACACAGTAGTTTACCATGGCCATTTCTTTCCAGCTTTTGAAAAGAGTTAGTCTTAGTTCACCGGGGTGTTTTCATGCTTCACTGCTGGAGAAAGACAGCCTCTCCTGATAACTGTTTACATATCTCTGTGAAAACGACTTCTCATTTACAGACTTCGAATAGTAAAACACGCCCGAGACCGAAATGGCCGATACCACTTTCTACCCATCTCTCCACAGAGCCAATCGGGGATAGGGTGGGGAGGTGGGAGAAGGGGAGGAGCCAGGACCGTTCAGAGCAGGGTGTGGGCCAGAAACTGGGCGGGCATTGTCCTTTTTTGCAGTGCGTGCGAGTTTAAATTGAGGAGGGTGTGTTCATTTATAGGCCTGTTCTCTAGCCTTCTCACCCACTCACTCGTTCGCATTCTTCCTCTCCGTGTCTCTCTCTGTGCTTTTGTGAACCAGTTATTCATCTACTCCCAGGGACTCGGGGAGGGTGGAGACTTGGGGACCAGCAGTGCCAGTCACACTGTGTCAGTTTTTCTCTCTCTCTCTCTGTTTCTCTCTCTCTGGCTCTGACTCTGTCGTTTCCCCCCTCTGTGCGCAGCCTGTTTGTACCAGAGCGGAGCAGGAGGGTGGTCCTGCTGGCATCTGTACTTCACTGTAACTGTGGAGCAGGAGGAGAACATTGGGTAAGTCTAACCTGCACTGGAATGTTCAGAGGGATGCTTAGGCCCAGAGTGCCATCTGTTCTCCTCACACTCTTCTCTCTATTAATTCTTGCCTCTTTTTAGTTTCAGTTTAGGTGTGTAGTCTTGGAATTGGTTCTGTTGTGATTATTGGTTATGATAATTGAACCAGTGTGACAAGGTGGCTACTTTGCTGTATGGTGTTACGTTGTAAGTACAGAAGTCATGACAGTCAGATGAACTGACATGTAAGGCACAGATAGCATTTTTGTGTAGTATTATAATGATCTCTGTTTTTACCATCTCTCTGCGCTGGAGTTCAGGCTTAACACCCCTGCCTAAGTCAGAGAGTTCTTCAGTAAGGGTGTAGTTTCCCCTTGTTGTGCTCTAATTAAACAAAGCTATACTACTCTGCCTCAGCCTCTCCATCTGTTTCTCTGTACCCTTCTCTGTATATTGTGCTTTTTCATTAACTTAAACAGTACCCTGACCAGTTTTTCAGTTAACGATGAGCCGATGGCAGGAAATTATCTTCTACCTTGTACACATGTACCTCTCAGCTGATTTCAGTCAGGCCTTCAGAGCAGATTGGTGTAAATCCTGAAAGTCTAAGCTTTTAGTCTGAAGTTGGAGTAGACTTAAGTATATGACTTTAGTATATTATTTTAGTCTTGTTTTCCTTCTGTTAATTTCCATTGCCTGGTGTGACTCAGATTTGGCACACGTCTTGGTCACAGTTCGTAGGTGAGCTTAAAAAGCTTTCACTCACCCTCACTGTAAGGCCAAGCCCAACATGGCTGCCAGACACATTTTTCACACATGTCAGTGCATCTTCACAGCCCGTTTCCAGGTGTGGACCGCACATGTGCTCACTCAGCTCGTCACGCCTCTTGTTCTTGTTCCAGCTCCCTGGCCACACCCAGTCAAGTCTAGCATTGTCACAAAACCTGACATTTTTTGGCTAATTTATAACCGCATTCTTGCAAATGCTAAGATTTCAACTTGGTCAATACTACTAAGAAGCATCTGTTGGACTTTTTGTTACCCTTCCTCGGTCATAGGCCACACCTGTAATAGCTAGCACACATTTTCTACACATATCAATAAGCATTTGAGCAGCCTCTCACTCATTTCAGATTTGGTACATGTTTTGGACATTGTCTCTTAGTGCTTTTAATCATAGCTCAGTCACATGCCATGTGGATGGAGAGCCTTGTGCTTGCGTAGTCTCCAGTACAAAATTAGTTTGTAAAATGAAGCACTTGACCTTGGTGTCTATGTTCTGCATTTTGTAGCAGGAAAGCAAGTAAGGTAGTAAGGTGTTACTTTTTTGATTACAGTTCTGAATTTTAGATGTTGACTGCTTCTCCCAAGTGGCAAAAACATGGATTAGTGCAAGAGTGTCTATATTGTTCAGATAGGGTTAGTATCAATGAGAGGAATCCATGGTTTGGAATGTACATTCTGGAGATGCATCCCAGTGGAAAACACCCCAAACTTGGGACTGGTTTACTTTATGTGCTGTTTGTATTTCATCTAGAAAAGTTTCCTTTCTACTTTCTTTTAAGCATGATAGTCAGAATACCCATTTCCTGACTTCTGTTTAACAGTGAGAACAAAATTCTATGTATCAAAGGTTTGTGGTAGTTATGAGCAGGGAGTTGAGGATCATAATTGTATTATAAGGTCATTTAGCTTAAAACAAAAAGCCTTCCTTCCTTGGTTTAGAACCCTGTGTGTCTCTGGTTTAAAAGATTTTTTTGAAGCCATTTGGCTTGAGATCTAAGGCCTGAAATATCATGACCGCTGTGTCAGAGAGAGAGCGGGCGGTAACACATTCCTCCAATCAGGGGTAAATGCGGTGTTGTAGGACAGTTAAGTTTATAATGCGAGTTGGGTGACCATCAGCTGACCAGAGAAAGCAGAGAAGGGAGTGGTAATAAGGTGCAAATAAAGTAAACTACATCACAAGAAAATATGAAAGAATCTTTCTATGTCTGTAAAACAAGAAATTAAGAAAAATGTCTTTATTGGACAAATGGTCACCCAAACAAAGTACTGTACAGCATTCGGTGTTTTTGTGTTAAGAGTTATGTTAAAAGTACTATGCAGTAGTGTGTCACATACTGTATAAAATGAGCTTCATATTTTTCTCTGTTATGTAGTTATAGCATTGCATATTACAGGTCTTCAGAGTACTGCATAGTGATATATGCTGCTCTACAGAGGGGAGTAAGAATGTCGCCTAACTAAGCTGCAAGTTGGTATTGAGGTAATTAAATTGGCATTAGTCTTTTGCTGATGGAAAGGGTTATGAACAGGTACTTGTAAGGGCCGGCATTATTCTTCCTGGTTGTGACCACCATTCCACGGTAGTGGAAATCATCTGACAGAATTGTTCACCATTATTCACCATTATTGCTTGTGAGCCTGCAAACTCAATGCAGCCATTCTGTGCACCATTCCTGGGCACGGTAAATCTCACTCGTGCTGAACAGCAAGGTCTTGTTGGACTCCTGTCTGGAGGTACTTGTTCCCACAATGTCATGCAATGTCCGTGTGATGCACATCAGATGAAGAGCGTGCTGCGCTGACATTGTGCCCTCTTTGAGGATTCCAACCAGACTTCAGCCTTGTGGTCAGCTGTGTTTATGTTCTTTCCTTTCTATGCAGTGGTACTGTCCTTTTTGTTTTTTCTGACCGTGTAACCCTATTTAACATGTGATAGGATACAGTATATTTTCAGGTATTGTTGATTAACAGGGCTCTGGTAGGCTCCTGGTTAAGGCAAGGAATTGGTTTCTGTCATCTGGGGGGTGGGGTTACTGTGCAGCACCTGTGTCACCTATGCAATTGCGGTGGGAAAGGGGTCTGTACTCGAAATGGTGGCTTGACCGCTTGTAAGACAGAGTTTCCTGATGCCATTACGGTATACTGTAGTTTGTGTGCGTTTTTCCTGTTTTGCTTTAGTGTGGTGTCCCAACACCTCTGTGGAAGGGCTTTCGCTCATGGAGAGAGTTGCTGTTGCCATCGTCCCTAATGAGACAGACATCACATGATGTCCCTCTTGCACATGATCCTTTAGGCAGCGCAGAGAAAGGGCTCTAATCCTAGAAGTGTAGAGCTTGGCAAGCCTGACTGTGAGGTCAAAGGTTGCTGTTGCCACTAGCAACACTTCCTGCCCTTTGGAGATATTCTAGAGCAGCGTTTCCCAAACCTCTCCTGGAGGACCCCTTGTCCTGCATGTTTTAGATCTTTCCCTGCTCCAACACAGCTGATTCAAATGATCAACTCGTTATGAACTCCTGAAGCTGCTTAATAACAAGCTGATCATTTAAATTAGCTGTGTTGGAGCAGGGAGAGACCTAAAACATGCAGGACAAGGGGTCCTCCAGGAGAGGTTTGGGAAACGCTGTTCTAGAGTTTTCATACCTGTGTGGCAGTGATGACCTCTGGTTTTCATTCTCAAATTCTTTCTCCAACAGTTATACAGATACATTCAGCTAAGGTACTGGCTGTGTGAGCTAGTTAATGTGCTATGGGTGGTGGCAACGATATGGAAGGTTTTGTGTCCTTCAGGGACATAGCTTATTTAGAGACTACCGTGGTGTGTAGGGTGTCTGACTCAAGAAACCAGGCTTTGGCCCAGATTCTTGCTGTAAGATGCTGGTCCTTAATTTTGAGTAGTGCTTTCAAGCAACTTATCATTTTTCAATACATTTCAGCAGTCACAAAGCTTATGATGTTGTGTAAATAAAGAACCCCCCCCCCCCCCCCCCCCACCCCTCAAACAGTGGGCATTTGGGTTTTAATTTGTCTGGTTTCATGAATCTCACCTCAGTCACTGCTGGGCTGTTTGCACAGTCATAGTGACGTGCGACTGTCACAGAAATGCCGCTGCGCCCGGCTACAGTCTTCCTGCACTCCCGCTGAATCACCTCATTCTTCGGTAGTAAGGGAGGCCGCATGTTTCGCGTGGGAATACTCAGACAAAGGCTTTCAGTTCAGAGCGGCACCCGATGAACCAAATGAACCGAGTGATCCCAGGAACGAGGCAGCTTGAGCAGCCGTCAGTGAAGGCAGGGGGTTCTGAGACGTACAGCTTCGCGGCTCCCATATCAGCAAAACCAAAAGACGCGCTCCTGCCTCTCACCTTTGTCCTACTTAGAGCTAAAGGGTTGGAGGAATTTTTGAGGTAGGGAGGAGGCAGTGTGTGTTTCTGTCCGGTTCTGTAAGACAGAGAATCCTTTTTCTGAATCACGTTTTGGTTTAATTACATCTGACGTTAGCGTGGTAAGATGTCACGTGGGTGGACTGATAAGGTGTTTTTTTTTTCGAAAACCTGCCTCAAGCTGAACACCAAGCAAAACAGGATATAAAAATCTTATCTGTGTGCTGGTGAACTTGCCTTTCAACTCAGGGGGCTATCTGTCGGAACTGCTGCAGGTAAAATGCTACCAGGTGTCCTGTTGTCAATACACAGGTGAGGTTGGCCTTCCGGCCATGTTTTGGCCTACCTTTGAATGGTTTTACCTGTCCTGAACCTGTCTTACACCAGCAATGCTGAGGAATGTTGTCACTGCTTGCCAGCGTTCTGAACACACTCCTCTTTGACAGTTAAACCTGAATCTCCCTCCTGTGCTTTTGTCTGAGCGGGTGGGTGTCGTTTCATGGTTACTGTGCTGTTGGAGTAATTCACCGCTCCTGCCTGGGATTCATTTGGACCACTAACTGTTGTGATCAATTGAATATCACCATTGTTATGTTGTTGGTGTCACAGGTGTTTTTTTTTTTTTTTTTACATTTACATTTTACATTTAAATATTCAATCTATGCAAAGTCATTTTACTTGGCGGGGTGAGTTTGACATCATCTAGATAATATTTGTTGGAAAAGAATGTGTCTGGATTTGGGGAAGGGGGGGGGGGGGGGGTGGTGGAACTGCACATGCTTCAACTTCAGAACTGCAGACAATTTACCTGCGTGGATGAGAGTATCATAGGATGCATCATATTGAGTGTGTAGCCTTAGTTTCAGTCCTCCTTGATTTTTGCCATTGCTGATCTATTTGGCCATATGCTCCATCACATTGACCTGAATCCACTAACTTCAGGCACCAGTCCTCCAATACTAACGCATCTTTCATCTGCTTTTTTGACGGAGCAGGGGTAGGCATGCCTCAGCTATGCTGAGCTTTGTCGCTCCTGTCCCAACCCTACCTACAGCGCAGCACAGCCTCCCTTGCGCTGAGACACACTGGTTCCATCTGGTGTTGCCTTTATTTCTGTTGGCCCGTGGCGTGGTGTGACTGGGAGCGCAGCGGGATCGCTGTGGAAACCCAGCTTCTAAACAAAAGAGTCCTCATGCCATGCGTGCTATGGTTAAAACGTGTGCGCCACGCCCGTCCCTGTCCCCGCCCCCCTCTCCTCTCACCACGGTGACTCACCGCGGGCTGCTCCGAAATCTCATAACAGTCACGTTTTTGTCATGACTGGAGATACCCAGATCCTAATACCGGTCCAGCAGGGAGCTGGCCTGCCCAGCAAACCTACGTTGTATGTGCTGTTTAGTCGCTGCTCTGTCTGGAAGTGATTATGATTCTGCAGTGTGATGGATTAATACGTGTTCAGATAAGGTCCAAGGACCTATTTAGTCTGGAAAAGCTCTTCCTTTTTGGAGGGGCGTACTGTGTGAATTTAGATATTCATGATTCAGTCTCAGGACATTGCTCAACCTTAGGGAGAATTGTTCTTTTGCGCCATCAACCGATCACAACGGCTTAGTTCCTTTTGCCAAGAAACGTCTGACTGACAGGACGAAGATCAGACAGACAATTCACATGAAATATTACCAAGAAGTGCAGAAGGGCCAAATATTAAAAGCATGACTCTTTCCATATGGAGGTATCTTGACATAATATGTCATTGTAGAAGGCTAACGGGGAGCCCCACTGCACTGTTCTCATACCTGTGTTGATGATTTATCTGTGGGACTTGGAACAGTTCTTAATGCTCATTCCTGTAATGACAAATGATGTCTTAAATTCCTCAGAAAAAAGGCAGAGATATGGAGAAACTACATGTCCCATGATTCTGTTAATCCTAAAGGTGTCTTATTCAGACAGTAATATAAAACTAAAATGTTAAAATTGGAAGCAGGCAGTGGTTAATGTACTGGGGTCAGTGGTGCTCTGAATGTTGTAGTTGTACCACCTTCGTTGTGGTGATTTGTGCATCCTGCCAATAGTAATTTATAGCCTTTTAAATAGTTGCCCACAAACTGTCATATTCCTTTCTGTGAAGCAAGGTCCTTTCCTCTTTCTTCTTCTAACAGAGATCTTTTCTCTGTGTTATAAGGTGTTGGAAACTCTAAAAAGGAGAGAGAATGGCAATCAAAATGATACATGAAGTGGTGGGCAACATCATGAGGTTTTACGAGTACCTCCTTAGGAGAACAGGTAAGTACTTTATCCCACTAAATTTCGGTCATACCACTTCATGACTATGATCTGTGATTGGCTGATCATTAACTGTTTATTAACATGACTGGTTTTATTGAAGCTACATTTCTGACAGGTGATTGGTTGGTTGGCTTTGGGTTGATGAGTGTTACGATTTGTGCCATCAGATGCCAGGGTAAGGGACTACCCACTAATGCAGAGCCCAATTCAAATGACTGCTGTCCTGCTGGGCTACATCGTCTTGGTGCTGTACGTGGGGCCTCGCTACATGGCCAACCGCAAGCCCTTCCAGCTCAAGCCAGCCATGATCTTCTATAACTTCTCCATGGTGGCCTTCAATGCATTTATTGTCCACGAGGTGAGAACCTGAACATTACCCCCCCCCCCCCCCCCATGTTAGCTGGTGGGTCATTTTCAAATCTGTTTGATTACACACGTTACATACATGACAGGCTTTCAGCTTGTTTTCAGTCATGCCTATTTGATCGGCGACCAAACGTAGTTTTGCAAGCCCAAATTGAGAACACGAAGTAGGGGGGTGCACCTCATTTACACAGAGAATCTTGGCAGAATTCCAAAGTCAGCTCTGCTTCACAGGGAAATCACATTTGCAATCGCAAACGAAGGTCTCCATTAATTGGGACACTGAGGTGTTCACATCAGTTCCTTGCAGGTACTGCGCTTTGCCAGAAACATCACAGAATGTCACAGACCTTACTGCAGGAGAGCTGGGAGGAATTAGAATGAAGGCATGTTGCAAACCGTTTCGATTTGGGAAGCAGAATACAGTGTTAATGTGACATAATGCGTCACACTCTCAGCACGTTCCATCCAGAGTAATTCATTGTCATCACAACTGTTACCAGGAAGTAATGCGATTGAATTCAAAGAGATGTATGTTATATATAATGATGCATACGCCTTCATGGCGGATGGATGATATAATAATGATTGACCATGTTTTAAATTTATATTAAACCAGGCTACAATCTCTACTCCCCAGCCCTACACAGCACCTGTTAATCATATGCCCACATTGAGTCAAACATTGAGAATACACCTTAGGAATAGTGTATGGTCATAGTGTTTGACCCTGGTCCTTTCAGGCTACAATGTCTGCAGACTGTTTTTTTTTTTTTTTAGGGCGGCATTAAATGAAGAGATTCAGCTAAGCATTTCCTTTATTGAAACAACCTCACTTCCCTTCCAAGAAAGTTCTGTTCTGAAAGTTCAGAGAAATTGACTGGTTTTAAATTGAGGTGATGGTCTGTGGGAGGCATACGGTGCATGGTATTAACCTTTGATGATATTTGGGAGCGGGTGGTAAGCAGGCTTTGTATGAGGAGTGTCTCTAGCAGGAACGACTGATCTTTTTTTTTTTTGTTCTGCAGTTCCTGATGTCAGGATGGGCTACCACCTTCACCTGGAGATGTGACCTGTGTGACTTCTCCAGCAGTCCCGAAGCACTCAGGGTAAAATGACCTTGGTGTTTTTTGCTGCTCTGTATTCATGTGGACACTAGGTGTTTGGGACGTTATGTCTTTACCTAAATGTGCTGTTACCTAATTTAAACTCCACTGTGAGATACTGCCAGGCTGGTCAGACCACTTAATTGCATCTTAAGAGGTGCGGGCTGAGGCAGTATTGATTTTGTTGGTGTGTTCAGTGGGAGCTCACCTTCTTGTGAAAATATGTGGTACAGATAATGTGTGTACAATGTAGCCTTTTGCTTACTCTAATGTTCTGTTTTTTTTTTTTTTTCTTTGTCAGATGATTCGGGCTGCCTGGTTATTTTATTTCTCTAAATATATTGAACTTATGGACACGGTAAGAATACCCTTTCCTCTACGAATGTCTTTTTTCATGTTGCAGCTTTCTGTAATTTTAAGATCCAGATTCAGTTTAACCGCAATGTTCATTGTCTAATAAAAGTAATAAATGTGAGTCCACATTCACAGTATATTTGTCTGTGTTGCTTGGTTTTAGATTGTATTGCTGCAGTACCCAGTTGTGCTGAGGGGCAGTCCTGAAAATTGCACTGCTCAGAAATCAGTCACTCCATCTTTATTTGGACAACCTATCTTCAATTTGTAGAAGATAGCACCGCATCCATATGCATCCTGATGTGATATTTAGAAAGAATCCAATTTTAATTTACTCAAATTTTAAATCAATGCAGCTTTCAAACTGCAAACGTAGTGCACTACAAACTGCAACAGATAAAAGTTTGTATTACACTGCGTTAAAGATTACAAGGATCATTGTAAGCCAAGAAATTGTATGGTTTAGGAACTAAAAAACATGACTTAACATAATACATTTAAGCTTACGTTAAGGACAAGGTGCATTATGCATAATTAGGTAACTGTTTATGGAAGTGGTGTTTTATTGTGTATTTCGCCACCTTGTGGTGACATTGTGCACTGCTTCTCTCGCAGGTGTTCTTTGTGCTGCGTAAGAAACACAGCCAAATCACATTTCTGCACATCTTTCACCACTCCTTCATGCCCTGGACCTGGTGGTGGGGCATCACCTTGACACCTGGTAAATTTCAACTCTTTGCTGCAGGACCACTGAAAAACAAAAGTGTAGATACAGAATAGACCAGTGCAGGAATGACTAAGATGTATGTGCTAGGAGTTGTTTAACAGATACATGTATGCAATACAGCAATATGTTCCATCAGTAATTATTGACCTTTTGCAAACAGACCATGGCTTTTAAGAATCAGCTCTATAGTGAAATAGCTCTTCATTCTGTTCTCAGTGTCAGTAAGGGATAGATAGTAATGACTGTTCTTGTTCCTGGACTGTTCTGTTCAAAATGTGTAATTTTTAAAAAAAAAATCATTCCACTGTCTACATTGACAATGAGATCTATTCCATGAATGCAGTAACAGCATCTCAATCTGCCTTCATTAAAAGATACTTAATCGATGATGCTTTAGAAAATCTCCATGAATATTCAGAGGTGAATATTTTTCCTGAGGCCATACTCATGGCTTCTCCATATTAATGCTGAAAGGCTAATATGAGGCAGCAGACTGGAACCTCAGGGTACCTGCACTGTCCCTGGGAAACCCACGGGGCAGAGGCAGGAATGGTCAGTCGAATTGCCATGGCTTTACCGTGTATTTGTTTTTCAAAATTACAGCAGGGGGGATGGGGTCCTTCCACGCCATGGTCAACGCTGTTGTCCACGTCATCATGTACTTCTACTACGGCCTCGCCGCCGCCGGACCCAGGTTCCAGAAGTTCCTCTGGTGGAAGAAGTACATGACGGCAATACAGCTGGTATGTTTGCGGTCAGATTCTGCAAAGTCAAATATCAGAAATGGCTGTGGGATTGTGTCCCTACCGAAGCTGTGTATAGCTCATCTTGTTACAGCTCAGCATTTGAGCATGGACTAGTTTTTGTCTGATTTACTGGATTTCTTGTTGGGGGGGAGGGGCTGTTCTTATGTGGCTTGATTCAGTACACAGTAAATGTAGTGGCTTAGACCCCATCAGCTGATAACATTCAAATATGATATGTACTTCATGCCATGGATGGGAATCTTACCTCTTCAGAGAACTGCAATTCCATAATTTGTGTGTGAGTGTGACACACACACAGTATAATACAATATAATATAGACAGAGCTAATGGGTAGAAGACTGCAATGGCATTGGGAATAATCTATTGTGCTACTTTGACTCCTTGCCCACTTTTGAATTTTGAAATGGACACAGGACGGTACCTCTAGGCTTCCGGATGCATCCATCACTCCTTCTGTTATCCATCTCACTCGTATCTTCTCTCTTTTTTTCCAGATCCAGTTTGTGCTGGTGTCCGTCCACATCTCGCAGTACTACTTCATGGAGAAGTGCGACTACCAGGTGCCCATCTTCATCCACCTCATCTGGATCTACGGCACCTTCTTCTTCATACTCTTCTCCAACTTCTGGGTGCAGGCCTACGTGAAGGGCAAGAGGCTGCCCAAGGCTGTAGAAGATGCGGTCAAGCCCCACCAGAACGGCACGGCCAGCGAGTACACCATGGCCAATGGCAAGCACACAGAGAACGGCTTCACGCACCACATCAATGGCAACGGTCACTACGGGAAAGTGAAGGAGGTCTAGCTTTCACAAGGGGCAGAGGAAAAAAAAAAAAAAGCTTAACCATTTAACAGAACCTCCAGGAAGGTCACAGACTCGAGTTTGGTTTCGTTTGCGCAGAAGTGGGGGGCCGTTTGTACCCTTCCTTGCTATTTTTTGTTTGTTTTTTGACGGGGAAACTGTGGAGCACGACGTATGAAGAAAGGACCTCTACCCGGAGTCACCTCCACTGTTACTGCCCATGAACCCAGGGTCAGACCTGCCGGTATAGGCTCCCCAGTGACATTTGCTCCACCCCCTGAACCCCGCCCTTCCTTTCAGGCAGGAATGACTGGGAGGTGGGAAAAACACTGTTGTACAGCTCCTATCGATAAACTTGAACACAACTGTAAATATATTATTTCACAGTCAAAACCAATTTTGGATTGGTGTGGTTGAGACACAGTGGATTTTTTTTTGTTGCTATTGTATGTAAGTTAAATTAAATGCCATGTTATTAATTGTGATGAATGCGATGAAATAAAACTAATTTTAAAGTAAGTAAGTGGCTGGCCGCATCACCTGTGGATTTATTTTAGCTCAAATGTTATTCTGGAATTGCAATAGATGGGTTTAACCCTTTCATGAACTTTAGACGTAGGCCGCAAGAACTTCCCCCTACTGCTTTAGATTCGTAAGTTCTTGCTCATGAGATTCATAGTTCTTGTCTTCTACATGTTGCCACGGTGATCACTTCCACAAGCATTTCTCATTGTTTTTCCAATGACAGCTTACAACGCATACGTCACCTAATACAAGAACATTTGGATTACATCAGTAAATTTCATGACGTAAACAGGAGGAAATTTACCATGGTGTAAAGATGGTGTCCCATTCTACCACTGAGGGGACAGGAGAAATTCAAAAATGGGAGAACAGAACTTGATTTATACTTTATGCAAGTAAGTAGATAAGACTGCCTTGCTGACTGTAGTCATCTTTTTAAATGTGCAGGTCAGTGCACTGTAGTTAACTTGCACACCACAACGCTTCTGTGCAAAGTGTAGCCATGCAATTCAGCCAGAGTATAATTGAGATGGAAAATATCAAGTAGCCAAACAACTTCTGCACTGTAAATTGAAATAGGACTGGTATAATCCCATTCCTCTCCAGGCAAGAAGTTTGTTGAAGTTTTAAGAGGGACTGGATGTTCAAGGTAAATCATGTTTAACTACTGGGTACATGGGTACTGCACAAATTTGTCAGAGTAGGTTACAGTGAGCACTCAAGCAATTGAGTAGAGTTGGGCTGTAGCAGCATTTCCCCAACCTCTCCTGGAGTACCCCTTGTCCTGCATGTTTTAGATCTCTCCCTGCGCCAACACAGCTGATTTAAATGATCACTTTGTTAAGCAGCTTCAGGAGTTCATAAGTTGATCATTTGAATCCCCTGTGCTGGAGCAGGGAGATCTAAAACATGCAGGACAAAAGGTACTCCAGGAGAGGTTGGGGAAATTCTGGGCTATAGCATAAACATGAGAAGCTGGCAAACAAGTCAAGAAGCAAATTCTGCCAGCAGAAGGAAACTTTTCCCATAAAATTTATTTCAAAAGGACATTAGAGTATGTTTGAGCTCAATTATCAAAATGTAGAGCAGGAAGGGTGAAGTATAGTCACAGAATGGATAAACTGACAAATTACTTTTGTTCATCAATTACAAACAAGCTCCTTTCATAAGAGTTTGCCCTGATAAGTGCCTGAGCATAAGATTCAATGTTTAGATGAGCTTTGGCATCTTCCATTGAGTGCAAGTTTGCTTCTTGCAGATTTGCCAGTGTTCAGCTTCAACTGGGGGACACATGAAGCATTACGTGATCAGTGGGAGAAATGAACAGGGCCAAGACAAGGACGATTTTAGGCATTTACTGGTACTTTTGGTTTATGCAACTGAATGTACAAGTACTGTCAAATGCCATACACAATAGGTTTTAAAATCGGGATTTGCGAAGGAGACCCATTCAGGTCATGTTAGCAGCCAGGGGTACACCAAGTGGATTTAAGGCCAAAAGTCAGTTACATCTAAAAATGTGTTACATAATCCTTTATTTCAACAAATTAAAAATCAACATTTCAATACATAAATTAATGTACAATCCCCCACCACCCCCCTCCCCCCAATCCCATCCCATCCCATAGTGTGGTCTAATTATCGAATTCCTTGGTGAATGATGCTGCTGGTGGACTTGGTCATCCGTTCCTTTGCCTTCTTTTTGACCGCATCCAGCTCGAAGCACTTCCACAGTCGAACGGTTTCATCAGCTGCGATTGAAGCCACGGTGGAAGAGTCTGGACTCATTGTCAGGTTTAAAACTCTGCCGTCATGCCCTGGGAATAAGAGGAGGGGGGAAGCCATGTCACAAAATCCCACCCAAAAAAGGTACAAGCGACAACAGTAGTGGAATTCCACATCTATGTGCCTGCACTTTTTGGATCACAAATCCCATCACTGCTCACACTGCTGAGAAATGCAAAAATCGCACATGCTATTCATTTAAATTGGCTACTATCCGATTACAGCCAAATTTAGCGATTTTAGTCCAGAACCTCAGTTTGGTCACTTACCCGAAAGCTCAGCCACTTTAGTCAATGAAGGGTATTTCCAGATAATCAAACTGTCCTGTGCGTACCCATGACCAGACACCAGCTCTTTGTAGTTTGGAGCAAACACCAATGAAGAAATCTGAAAAGCAAAGCAGATTTAGTTTCTGGCCACACACATGCGCACAAATGAGTTTGTGTTTAAGCGACACATTGCATTACCTGAGACTGGGTGTCAAGACTGCTAATGCAGGAGCCGGTATTGACGTTCCAGATGCGGATGTGTCTGTCACTGGTGCCCCCGCCTGATGCCATTATATTAGGCTGCCATGGGCACCAGGCTAGTGCCTGGGGGAGAAGAGGTTCACCATTAAAACAGGAGTGAAATGAATTCAGAGTAGGCAGTCCCATAATGTTTGGCCTGACCAAGTACTCTAAACTCAAGACGGTCGATTTTGTGAATGCAAATTTAAATGACTCATGTAATACGCTCAGATCCAAAGCCTTACCTTGACCGCCCCCTGGTGGTGTCTGAAGCAGTGAACGGCTGAAGCGCCTCCGTCCACCCCTGACCACACGAGCACCAGGTTGTCGTTGCCCCCGCTGGCCAGGTATTTCCCGTCGGGAGACCACTTGAGCCCACAGACTTCCTGAGTGTGGCCCGTCAGCGTGAAGATGTGGTGGTCGGCCACTCGGACGTCATGGTGATGGATCTGGCCAGATCTGGAGCCACTGAGAGGGACACATTGCTTTACTGAGAAGTTCCACAAGGGCCGTGGTTCAGCTTTCCGGGGACTGCAAAAATTCACAGCAAACCCCCACTGCCTCCCCAGACCCCAATTTCACTTGAGAGGTTGTCTTCACCCAGCTGCAAAGCACAGGAATCTGGGAAGCATCTTACCTGGACAGTATGTGGTTATTCCAGCTGAGAGCGCACACTCGGGCACTGTGGCTAGCCATGCTTCGCAGCCGTTTCTGGTTTTCCACATCCCACAGCTGATGACAATAGTGGCATTAAAATATTAATTTGCATCTGGTCTTAAAGGCTTCTTAATGCCTTAAAAGGCATGAGTCATCATTGCTACTCAACTCAAAGTAGTACAGTACAAGTACATCACAAATACTGAACAGATTAGGAGGCCATTGTATAGATGTGGCCCATGAGATATTCCCATTGCAGGGTCAGGCCAGGACGTGCCAAGGTTTGGCCGTACCTCTTATTGCACTGAGCCTCAAAAGGGCCCCTTTCTCAATCATCAAAACTGGAACTCATAGCACCCAAGGCTAATGGCTCTCCGGGGATTTAAAATGCATTATCCCAGAGCACAGTCCTTCCAGGAAAAAAAACGAACTAGGATAAGAACTGCATATCTTATCCTACCCAAGATTACAGAATATGGAAGCGTGTGGCATTCAAGCCATGAAATTTCAGCATTTCACAAAACATGAATGTTACCTGCACTTTGTGATCACTTGTACCTATTGCCAGGTAATTGCCCTCTTTGATCCAAGACACAGAACAGATGTAGTCTTCCTCCCTCTCCATCATCATCAATAAGGTGATGTCCCCTTGATTTGCATTCCACAGGTACACACTGTTGTGCAGCGCCACAGCCAAGAGGTTCTGACTGCTCCAGTCCATGTGGTTCAGGTCTGTGGACATGTACAAGACCATACAATGTAAAGCTGGGGGCACACACACCCGGTCAGAAGACAGTCAGTCAAGCTGCACTGATGGTTCAGCCAGCAAGGATCTACAGACAACCTGAGTGTGCTGGAACACCCAACTATGACTTAGACTCTGCCTAAAACTCAATTGCAGGTACATGGGGCAGGAAGGACTGAAGTAAAGGGAACTTGCATACTACACAAGCCCTTCAGAGGCTGAAAATATATTTAACCATCGCTCAAGCTTAAGATGCAAGTGTTCAGTGAAAAATGCAGACAAATGACAGCTTATTTCCTAATACGTTTTGAGTCTTGTGTGGAAAAAATTCTGCTTTTGCGTTTTTACAAGGGCGGTGCTCGAATGTGAGTGGGTGAGAACACATGCTGTGGTATTGGTAGTACAATTCAAATGGTTTCATTTGTGATTACTACATTTAAGGTATGCCTATAAAGAGAAAACTACCACATTCCAAAGATGGATTTCCATTTGTCTGGAGAAGTCTAGCACAAGTTCAAATCCCTCTTATCAAAATTGTTTGAACATAATTATTAAATGTTAAAACTAAGTGCTGCGCATAATAGGATGGGATCAAGGCCAGAAAATTTAGTTGGGAGGACAATTCAAAATCTGATTAGCCAGATAACATTGTGACACTGATCTACTACATAATGCTTTTTATGGAACATAATCACAGTTAAACACTAATGTCAAGGTTACTCAACCTCAAATTAAAGCAAAAAAAAAAAGCATCTGATGTGGACAGACTTACAGAAGTCATTCCTGAGATCAGGAGCATCTAGGATTCTGTCAGGTGCTGAGGAAATGTATCTGGTCTTTTTGGTAGAAACTGGAGTAGGAACTTGGCTGTAGAGGACTTTCAGGTTGTTCTGATAACCTGTTTGACAAAATTAGAAAATAAAAATCAAGGCACGATTTAGCACATCTCCAATGTAGAGGAATTTGAAGAGGAACACCAAAGAATCATAAGTGTTACCTTCAGGGGCGTTCAGGGGTTTTCCTCCCAAATGCAAGATCTTAGCCTCTTCGAGATCATAACCATTAAGGCTTACAGACCAGGCTTTCTGGTTCTCCTGAAAGAGAAGATTTTGTTTTAATCAACCATCAATGACAATAGACAAAACACAACACAAGTGTGTGGCTACTCACTGCTGATGCATTTGGGTCCATGGGCTCATTTTCCTTTGCCAGCAGGAAGCTGGCCACGTCCATCTGTTTGCTGTTCCTGGTGGGGATGAACCGATCCGCCCCTGCTTTGGATGGTGTGCACTGGGGTTTGCCATTCTTGCCTGCAGGACAAGATGTTCTCAGATCAGCTGACCAAAACCTACAACAATTACACCATCTTGTACATCAGCGCGTGAGGGGTAACATGTCGAAGCTTGTCCGTACACACGTGCAACCCTTCAGAGAAGCAATGTTGCAGCTGCTTCTTCGCTAGACTTGAACTCAGGTGTGCAACAGGATTTCGTGAAATGAATTGTGGTCCAGTTACCTGGAGTTTTGCTGGGCGTCTTGGACGCACTGAGTGATCTGTTGCCAGATTTCCCCGGCGTAAGCGCGCTGGTGTTGGCAGAGGTGGTCCCCGACGAGCTAGCTTTCCGCTGCCATCGCGGCATGGGTGCGTCTGTGATTGGCATGTCCAGCTTCAGAATGCTGTGCATGTCGTTCTCAAACACGAACTGGGCCATTTCGGTACCTGTATCGAAATAAAGGCAAGCTGAGTTTTCCCCTCTACCACTTAACTAGCGTTAAAGAAGCTCACTCATTCAGCTAATACTCCCCTTTACTAGTATCCAGTAAATTCTACCTACGAGTATTATACTCTGTCATTAGCTACTTGACTAAAGGTTATTGGCATTGTTTTCCACCATTCACACGTTTCCTGATTCGCACTCCAACGCTAACGTTGCAACGAGGAACTTTACAAATTTGTAAACTCGTAACCTAAGCACGGTAAGGTTTCATCAAAAAATGGCAAGCTATTCGTTTAGAGTCCGTTGCATGCAATAATTCAGCCCATCGACGGCTGCCAACTAACCTAAACCACGCATTCAACTTTGCAGCTAGTTCAAATTCAGGAGAAACTAGACTAGGTAGTAAACTGACTGCTGGCTAATTATAAACACCCACCCAAAACACAGCAGAAACTCTTAATCCGTGGGAAAGTGCAGTGCAGAGTCTTCAAAAATTAGTTTCCGAGCACGTCCTATTTCATTCAGTTTTGGTGGCGTTACACTGCACAAACTTCAATGTTGCCGTCCGTTTTCCAACAAAACTTCCCAGACTCATTCACTAACGGCTCACACGAAGACCATTTTTAAATGACCTCCTGCGCTGCTCTGATTGGTGCGTTCAAAATATGTTTCGTGGTTACCAGGGCAGCGTCTTACAATCCTTCATGCTGATTGGGTGTTCGTTTAGGACGGCGATTCATGCACCTTAGGGGCATGCGCTGAGCTCGCGTACCCCAAAAGACGTGATTTAAAAGTTTTGGTTGCCGGAAGTACTCATTCAAGTGGCGTGCCCTAATAGCACAAAATTTTGGAATGACAACTATCTAGCTAATCGTCGATGTTCACGAGCGAGCAAGTTTATTAATTTGTTCACTACAGCTTACCTAGTAGGCATAGAACAGGAGAATCTCAGTAGTTTATTATCTGGCATTAGTTATGCACATGCGAGTATCGTACGAATAAATTTGCTATAATTACACACCTTCGTCGCACAAACTGCAAGCTAGTAGGTCATCAATGAAGTAATTTGGCATGTTAGAAACTACAGTAAAACGTTCCACGAGGTGGCGCTCTGTCCAGAGTCGCCAGTGCGAGAGGCATCACGTGTAACGTTGATTTTGATTTGTTTGCCTAACTATTTGGAAGATACTCACATCCAGAGAGTCTAGCAAAAATGATACATACATCGATGTATTAAATGGGTGGCATGGGAGCAAAAAATGGGGGGGGGGGGGGTCGTCATGTGGCTGTAGAACACACAAACAACCAGAGGTTGCTGAGTAAGAGTTTGATTGGGGGTGTATGTTTTGATATTTAAGATCTTATGAATTTAAGAACTAGTCATGCCCTGGATTGCCACCTAAGAGCACCAGGCAACTGAATGTGACACAAGTAGTAACCAGAAGTTAGTGAAAGTTTATAAGACAAGATGTGACATGGAAAGAATGAACTATTTGGAGAAGCTGAAATGGTCTGGTGGCACTGACAGAAATACAGCCTGAGGTGCAGTAGTCCATTATGGGACAGGACAAACAGCTTGGTACAGGTGGTAGTGAAAATCAGAGATGTTCTTGTAACGTGAGGATGCATCTGCTGGACCCAGGACATCAGAGCAAGATGGCCTGTGAGTATCTTCACATCCAGAATGACAGAGTGGTACTTTGCAATATGGGAGGAGAACAGAACAGATTATAGAATTATTACTGTATATATTTACCACACATAGATGAAAACAAGCACACCATTAGGAAATGATAAACAAAACTCTGAGTAAATTACTGATGCGTGTATAATGTATAGTGCATTAAAGAAAAAAAACACACAAATTCGTACCCAGGACATGGCAGAGTTCTGTGCTTAGCGCGTGTTGTTTAAGATTTTTTTTTTGCATGACGTCACACACACACTTTCGGCGTCTTTGTTAGTCACATGATGAGGTCCGAGTTGTCCGTCAAGTTTCTCGCGAGTCACACCGTTAATGTCATTTGCGAATCACATGTTTTCGAGTAGGGCTGTGTTCACATTGCCTTGGACACCGCGCAGGATTTGCATTGCCCCGACAAGGAAATACAACTAGCTGGCCTGGTGGGTTATATCTGTAGCTGTTACCGGACACTGTAACAAATGTTCATCTGCACTCTATCTGCTATCTGTAAATATGTTTCTGTAAGCTAGCTACCCTACCTAGCCAGCAAACCAAATGGATTTTTAGGATTTGTTATTGATCATAGCTAGATGGCAAGGCCAGCGAGCTGGCCACCGGGGATAGTTACCTTAATAGCTAAAATAACCAATACGTTTTCCATAGCAGTTTGCTTATTGTTATTTCCGTGTTGTTGCCATCAAGGTAAACATGTATGTTCGCTAACTCAAGATGGCTACTGCCTGCTAAATAGAGAACGTTAGCTAAATGATGTGAAGCAGGTAGCCAACCATGAGTTTATTCAGCTGTAAATCCTTTATTATCTAGCTAGGTACCAGCTTACATTTCTGTCTGTCAAGAGTACCTATATAGTTAACCAACGAACGTTAATTTGAATGTGTATTAAGTGATGAACGTTAGCTACTTAAATTGAGATTGCTTATCAGGTCGCTAATGTTAGCGTAACACAGAACGGCGTTTACGTTAAATAACATTAGCTAGCAAACGCAATCCGAAGGGAATTTGCTGGCGATCTGACATCATTGATCAGCGTAATTATAGCTAAGTGGCTTGCTGGATAGGTCAACGTAATAGCGGACAGATCCGCTTCACACCATCTTTTCGCGCTGTTTCCTGCATTTGTAAGTAAATGGTAGCACCGGTATTAGCCAACCAGTGAGCTAATTGTCTCTTGCTTTTGCCTTTTCCTCCAGATCATTTTGGCACAGGCCTTTTTATCTGGCTGTTGAGCCAGTCTGCTATTGAGCGACATGTTGGGCAGAAAAAACAAGAGGGCACCCATGCCCAAAGGCCAAGGGGCCGCAGCGGCAAAACAGGTGGGTGTTAGCCAGACTGCTACCTAGCAATATACGGAAGTCGTTATTCAAAACGCTCGGAACTAAGTACTGATAACTATGTAAATTGATTTTATGATTATCTGCAGCACCCTTGGATTAAAAAGGCACTCAGACTCAGAGCACAGGCGAGTCACTTGCTGAGGATGTTATTTTCCCGTTGAACGAGCTCTCAGTGAACCTTCACTGGTTAAAAATGTAGTCGATCACATTCAGTGCATCTTCACTTCATAAAGCAACATGAGTGAAAGGTTGCCGCAGTGGATGACAGTGTGTTGTGACTGTGTGTTGTTCCCCTGGAAACCGCGCGTGCAGATGGGGCTGTTCATGGACTTCAACCCCGAGGAGATGATGGACATGGAGGGGAATTTTGACGACCCGGACCTGGAGGCAGAGTTTGCTGCTATTGTGGGAACTAAAACGTCTGCAGGTGGCAGGTCAAAACCGAAAGGAAAGAGTGAGTGGACAAGAGCTGTTTATCCACAAGAAAATTATATTATGCCTATCCATCAGCGCAATTGCCCCTCTGCTTATTCCTGAGCCGATATCTGTAAGGACTAAGAGGTAAACTGAAGTTTGAGTGTTGGTGTCCCTATGCAGTGATATATCATAGTCTTTACGGTAGTGTGCTTCAGCACTGGCATGCCTGAATCTCAGGAGATTCAGTGAGGCTGTTGTTAGATTGTGTTGCCATGCCTCATCTTACAGTGATACCCTAGTTGTATAAATGGCTTACAGTGTGTGTAAGGTTCTACTTTGAAAGAATTTAGATTCAGTCTTATAAGGATAGCATAAAGCGTAAATGAATACACCTTGCAGCCCCTCTACCAATGGAAGATATAGAGAAAATGGCAGCAGAATGCATGAAGGAGGACTATAATGAGGAGGAGGATGAAGATCTTGAAAATGACGAAGACTTATTGGTGAGTGTTTTTATCTTCATCAGTGTGCTTTATAGTCAAGTCAGTACGTTACTGAAACATGTTGCAGCATGCACACATTTTTGGTTTTTTTTTTTGTTTTTTTTACCAGGCTGAGCTACAGGAAGTGGTGGGTGAGGAAGAAGCTGAGGATGAGGGGATAGAATCGCCCTCCTGCCCCATCTCCTCGGAGGTGTCCCCAGCAGAAACACCCGAATCACCACAGAAGGTATGAACTGTGACTCCCTGCTTACTCATAAGGTGGACCCAGGTCTTTCCACTTACATTATGGAAGTATTCTCTCAAAGTACTGTAAGATTTAGAGACCCAGTAAAGGTTAGCTGGGTCATAGCACTAATAGTGTCGGCCAGGGTGCGAAATGAGGCCCTACAGCATGGAAAGTCAGAGAGGGTGGACTTTGGGGATGGAAAATACAACTACAATTTTCTTTCTGAGCTGCGTGCTCTACCAGGCTGGCAGTCCTAGATGAATGAGCTCCTTGTTCGGCTTTTTTGTTTTTTTGAAGCGCTACCCACATGTCGTTTTCTGTTTTTAACTTGGTATAAATCTGGGTACGGCTATTTTGTGGCACTGTACAGCACACAGCACACAGTCCATTAGGAAGTCCTTGAGGAAGCACATCTGTGACATCAGGGAGACCAAAGCAGTTGAAATGTTCTGCATCAGGCATGCAGTTTGCCTGGAGTAAATCTTGTATACATAGCGCGTCGTCATGAGAGACTGCAGCGAGGGGGTTTATGCTCTTGGCATGAACCTGCTCCTTATCCCACTGTGTCCCTATTTGTCCTCCACACAGGAAGTGAAAGTCAGCTCCACCCCTGGCAGTCTGCAGCACACGCTGGAGGAAAGGATAGGCATGTACAAGGCCGCGATCGCAAACGCCAAAGCGTCAGGGGAGTCGTCCAAAGCGAGGAGATATGAGAGAGGCCTGAAGGTGGGTGGAACTATAAGGAGAGAAGCCATGGTGACTGACAGGAAGAGCGAGCACCACGGGGCTTGGGAAAAGTGCACTCACCTGGCATGTCCCCTTTTTCCACGCAGACGCTTGAGACGATGCTCGGCTCGGTGAAGAAAGGGCGGAAGATTGACGAGGGGGAGATCCCTCCGCCGGTGGCGTGCGGGGCCCCCAGTGCCCCTTCGGCTGCACCCGGACCCGCACCTGAGCCTGAGCCCCAGTCGGTACCTACAGAGGAGCCGGGGGAGACTCCCGGGCAGGTACAGGCCGCCTCCCCAGAGACCGGGCCTAGCAGCGAGGAGGTCTCCTCCACCTTAGCTACGCCTGACGTGAGCAGCCTTGCCTCACTAGAGGAGACCAGTGAAGAGAAGGTTGCAGAACCCCAAGCAGGCAAGTTTGGATGTGGGTCTCACCCAGACCCTCTCACCCAGGACACCCTGGGGGTGGGTCATGGCAGATCAAGGGAATATTTTACAGACCCTCCATAGCCCTAATTTAGGTCTAATTCCTCAGTTGTGGTGATGTTGAAAGTTGAAAGCCTATAAATATGACACCGTTGTGATAAAATATTGTGATGTATTGTCATTGACAGTAGATATTCACTAAGCTTAAATGTGGTATGGATTGAGAAAAATTCCTTCATTACATTACATTACATTATTGGTATTTAGCAGATGCTCTTATCCAGAGTGACTTAGGTTATTTTTTTTTAACATATTATTCATTTATACAGCTGGATATTTACTGAGGTGATTGTGGATTAAGTACCTTGTCCAGGGGTACAACAGCAGTGCCCCAGCGGGGAATCGAACCCATTGACATCTTGTGTAAGCCTTCCTTTGTATTCCTGTGCATGAATGTGAGAGTGTGTTGTCATTTATTTATTTTGTCTCGCTGAATCCACAGTCAGCGAGCAAAAGGCTACCAAAGCCATGCTGGTAGGCCGGCAGAAGGAGTACAAGCTGGCGGCCATGAAAGCAAAGCAGGAAGGAGACCTAGAGGGGGCCAAGCTCTTCCTGAAGACCAGCAAGGTAAAGCAAATGTTTTCAGTGGAGCTTTATTGCACTGCAGGTGATTTGGGGAGCACTCCAGGAAAGTAAGAGTGATTTATTGACCCCACTGATCACTGATCTTTATAGAGATAATGGAGATTAGTGTCTGTTTGATGGAGATGGTTGTTGTAGTACATCACAAATTAATCACTGGTGATTGAATTAGGCTTATGATTCAGTTTCTCCAAAACTAATCACAGACAGTAGTTTCTGCCACTTTCTAATTTGCTCACCACTGGATCTTTCTGTTGCTCATTCAACTTCAATGGATACGCTTCTCTGCTTTTGTGCTGGAAGTTACTCTTGATAAGAGCATCTGCTAAACGTATGTAATGTAATTTCAGTCTCAAATTCAGATCTAAGCAGCTTTCACATGACACTCAGTACCAAGTACCAAGGCAACAAAATGGTAAAATTTTTTACCAACCTTTGTGTGAGACAGTGCAATCATGTCAGCATTTGGGTTCCCTGATCCTTCCAGTGAAGCACATAGATCTTGTTGCCTTTATACTTTCATATCCACAAACAGCTGAAAGGAATTCCGTTTCTCTTTCATTCCACATGTGGCTTCACTGCTCACTTTACTGGTTTTGCCTATTTAACATAGTCTAACCTGACACAAGCAAGGATCTCTGCTTCCTCCTGCTTATGAATAAACATACTTGGCCTCATTAGCCCCAGCTGAGTTCCAGCTGTGAGCTATGTGGATAATTAAGGTGTTGCATCCACCTATCAAGATGTCAAACTACGGCATCATTGTGCAGTTACTGTTCATTGTGGCTATGAAGCAGTAATGTTTCTTGTAAAAGCTTGTCTGAAGAACCTGAGATACCACTGTGAATTAGCTTCATTAGAAGACGAAAAATTGATAATCACTGCTGAATGTCGGTCACATATTCTCAATAAACGTTGGTGGCGGATGGGATCGGGGGCTTGGTTTTGGATGTCACGCATAGCTAAACTACACACCGAATCGAAGTTAGGGCCATTGTTTGCAGCTTTTCCCGTGGCTCAACTCCAAATATCGGCAGAATTATCTGAAGTATGCTAAGCATGTAGGAGGTAAACAAGAGCCCTGTTGTACTGTGTTTTGGTCCAGAAATTTGATGCAGTTATCGAAGCGCTGGAGAACGGACAGCCCATTGACCTGAGCAACATGCCCCCACCTCCCGGAGGTACGGATCAGAAATTGGGTCAGTCCATGATACAGACATTGTATTCTGCAGGTAGACAGGGTTTTTTTTTCTCCAGAACCACTTGCCACTCATAATTAGTTTTAGTGTTTCAGGAAACCTGTTTATAGCATGCTTCAGAGTAGTCATTTAAAGCTTTTTTTGCCCCTTAGGTGTATTTAGCCGTTGACAAAATGTCAAGAGCCGCTCAAAGTTTGTGGGACAGCAAGGTGAAGTAACATTCCAGGAGTATTATCAGCTAAACTAACACTGGTTAGCAAGCTTGTCACCACTGCAGTTAAAATACCTGCACAAGCACTCAACTCACAGTGGTCAACGTGGCACACCTTCAGCTAATGTTGACTTTTGCTTTCGAAGCGTGTCAAGACATCCTGGCTAGGATCAGTTGTCTAAACTACAGCCATCTTATGGTATATGCCTGGTATAATGTTCCTAGCTTGATTACTGTCTGTGTCGCTGGTAATGAGGGTTTCTTGAGAAAAGAGACTCTGGACAATGTAGTTACTTCTCCACCGAGCTTGTTGCGCTGTTTTTCAGAGTTGCATTGTGTAATGTTATACTGTGTAAGCAGGACAAGTTCACGAAATGACTGATAAGGTTCTATTCTATCATTTAAGAATGCGTGCCCTTATCTCTCCCAACTTTTTCCCAGCAGTGAAGGTCCAGGGGACCATGCCCTCTCCCAGCCCAGCGAAGGAGGCCCCGCCCAGACAGCCCGCGGAATCCACACCTCCTGCCTCCGTCGTACCAGGTGACCCTCTCTTCTGCACCTCTGCTCTTACAGTGGGAGAATGGCAGCACTGCACAGGGGCAAGGCTGCCCGTGTGGATATGGCTGTAGCTTGAAGAATCATACCTTCTGTCTCTCCCACTTTCTCTCCCTCTGCCTCTCACGCTCTCTCTTCCTCTGTCTTTCCTTCTCTCTGTCCCTCGTCTATCCCACACTCTGTCCCTCTATCTCACCCGCTCTCTGCCCTTTTCTTCTGCTCTCTCTTCCTCTCTCTCCCACTCTCTCTCTGTCCATTTCTCATGCCCTCCCCCCCGCTCCCCCCCTTTCTGTTCATTTCTCCTGCTCTCTTCCTCTCCCTCTCTCTCACGCCATCTCTCCCACTCTTTCTCACGCCATCTCTCCCACTCTCTCTCCCACTCTTTCTCACGCCATCTCTCCCACTCTCTCTTCCACTCTCTCTCACTCCATCTCTCCCGCTCTCTCTCCCCCTCAGCCGCCCCCCCTCAGCCCAAGGACGTCCTGGAGGCCCTGGAGCAAAGGCTGGCCAAGTACCAGGAAGCCTGCGCCCAGGCCAAAGCCAGCGGGGACGACCGCAAGGCCCGCATGCATGACCGCATAGCCAAGGTAAGGCCTGCTCAGACATTCATAGGCCAAACGCAGGGTTGTTGGGGGAGGGGGTTATTGTAGGCTCATCCTCTGACCTCCGTCTCCACAGCAATATCAGAGCGCCATCCGTGCACACAAAGCAGGTCGAGCTGTCAACTATGAGGAGCTACCTGTCCCGCCAGGTGAGAACCGGTACCGCACAGAGCGTTTCACATTCTTGTTGTATCATTTTCTGCCTCAAAGGTACTCATTTATAATCCTTGTTAGTCCACTTAAAGGGAATGGTTTTTGCTAAAGAGTAATACTTTAGGCCAAAGAATCAATGATTTATACAGACCTTTGTTTTGCCCATTTTTGTGTGAGTGTGCTTGCTGATTGGTAGTCTCCAGGTGAGCATCAGTGCTGATTGGCTCTCCCTGCAGGGTTCCCTCCAATCCCTGGTCACGCAGGGGCAGGAGCAGAGCAGGGCTTCGCCGCAGTGTTGGAGGCTGCCAACAAGCTGGCCTCCGACGAGGTGCAGGAGGCAGGAGATGAGGAAGAGGAGGAGGCTGAAGAGGTGGGAAGTCTCTCCTTTCGTAGTCTTTCTCGTTGTAAATGCTTTCGTATCTACCACCTTTAACTCGGTCACTCTCGGCACAGCCCCCACAGAGAAAACCGCCAGTTGCACCAAAGCCCAAGAAACCCACCCTGGCTGTGCCGCCCACAGTACAGGATCACAAGCCGACCCCCTCGCCCTCTCCGGAGAGGCATGCCAAAAAGGAGGGCCTCTCTCCCACAGGTCAGTCTTGCCACTCCCCTAAGGGGAACAGCAGGGGGGCTGTTGGAAAGCTCCTACTTCAGTGTGACAGGCTCGATCGGAGCGTTAGCAGTGTGTGTGAATCTGGCCCTCGGCGGGCAGCTCAGAGGACAGCTTCTGAGCACAGCACTGTGTAATGGTGGATAATTTCCCTTTTCCTGGTTCCTCACAGCCCAGCAGCAGGTGGACTTCCTGGAGGGCCGCAGGAAGCAGTACATGAAGGCGGCCCTGCAGGCCAAACAGAGGAACGACATGGAGCAGGCCAAGCAGTTCCTGCGCACCGCCAAGGGCTTCGAGCCCATGATCGAGGCCGCCAAGGGCGGGAAGCCGGTCGACATCTCCAAGGTAGGCGCCACCTTTGGCTGACCCTGTAACACGCCGAGACCAAAGGGAGGTGAATGTAACAAACGGACTCCATCACTCTCGAGGTTGACTGTTTCCCTCCAGGTGCCGTCTCCTCCCGGGGACGAAGACGACGACTTTATCCTTGTGCACCACAAAGACATTCAGATGTCTGAGAAGGCCGAGGAGGTTTACTCCCAGCTGGCCAAGCTGCTGAAGGAACAGTACGAGGTGAGGCAGAAGTAGCCAGCCACCTGAGTGGCACTGTTTAAGGCCATTAAAGAGCTGTCTAAATCGGCATTATATGAGAACAGCGAGACAGAAATCACACTGGCATGCTGTGCACATCATAATGCTTGACAGCAGATCAACAAAGCAGATTTAAAGATTTAAACAACAAAATAGCCACGGATGACAGTAGCAGGAAGCAGAAACTTAATGCCCCCTGGAATGGGTTGAAAAATGTCATCCTTGTGTAGGTGTATGTACAAAATTTTTCTGTTGAAGCATCTCTCATGAAACCAAACACAGAAGTACATGATCAAATACTAATTTATTTAGAAATGCTTTCCTGTACTGCAGTAAAAACTACTGCGTTGTTAACCTAAGAACCTTTCCATCTGACTGTGAGTGGATTGCTGCTTCTCTTTTCCTTCTCAGAAATGCATGACGTACTCCAAGCAGTTCACACACCTTGGAAACATCAAAGAGACCACTAAGTAAGCATAAGCCCCGCCTTCCCTTGGTGCATGGGTGCAGAGGGAGGGCTCTCATTGGACGGGGCCGAGATGGTGGGATGGACTCAACAGGGGTGAAAGGTGGCCTGGGAGAAGAGGTGGCATGCCGTGATCTTTGCCAGGGCTTTACTGACAAAAGTCAGGTTTTCATCTGGCAATGAAACAGCATGGCCTAAAGTGCAGAAAGACCCCAATCATACAGTTTAAGTACGCCTCACAGGGGCGGGCAGTGTAGCGTAGTGGTAAGGAGCAAGGCTCGTAACCGCAAAGCTGCTGGTTCGACTCCCTACTGGGGCACTTCTGCTTTACCTTTTGGCAAGGTACTTAACCCACAATTGCCTCAGTTAACATCTAGCTCTATAAATGGATAAAACTGTAACCTACGTAACTCGCTCTGGATAAGAGCGTCTGCTAAATGACAGTAATGTAATGCAATCTCCCCTGCAAGAACAGGGAATACCCAGCAGTAAAAACAGTTGTTTTGGAACTTTATCTTGAACGGCGTGCTCTGCAGCATATTGCGCGCTCCCGGGTATTGGCACAGTTACATTTGCATCCTAGTAAAACCCGGCTGCTTTGCTGTTGCTGAATTATTCAGGTTGGGTGAGAGTTCCACGGGCCCCAGGCAGGCTCTTCGGGGCAGCAGCGTCATGCCTGCACTGCCTACTCGTCTGCCAGAGCCCTGAGGCAAAAACAGCACGGCCAAGGAGGGAGCGAGCTTTCGTTGTCATCCCTCTCTTTTTTTTTTTTTTTCCCCTCCCCCAGGTTCGAGAAGATGGCGGAGAGCTGCAAGAAGAACCTGGAGATCCTGAAGCTGGCACAGGCGCAGGGGCTGGACCCCCCCAAGCACCGCTTCGAGGAGAGGACCTATAGCACCGTCAGGTGGGCCTCAGGGCTGGCGGATCATTGGCCGCTTTTACAGTCTGCCAGAGGCTATTCTGAGCTGGTGTGTCCCCTGACTCTCGCTCACAGTGTGCGGTTTAGATTCGGTGATTTTGTTTATTCTGGTGTAAACACAGCAGCTTAATGGATCCAGTCAGTGTAAAAGTTTGGGGGGAAAAAGCAGCATTTTATCATAAATGATAAAAACAATTCAGGAAGTACTCTTGCACTGTGTCTTTTCTGTTTCTGTGTCTTTCTGGTCTAATCTGACTGCTCCCATGTGAAAGATTGCTGATGTACTCCAGTGAGAGGATAAATTCGTAGCAGCAGTACTCTCAATTTACAACTTTATGCTTAACGTCAGTAAAGCGATTAACTTGACACCTCTCTGTCCTCTCCTCCCTCTCCCTCTCCCACTCCCTCTCTTTCCTTTTCTCCCATTCCCTCTCTCACCACCCTTTTCATCCCTCCTTCTCCCCCATCTCCCTTTCTTTTTTTTTCTTTACCCCCTCTGTTTCACTCTCTTTCTATCTCCCTCTCCCTCCTTCCCTCTCTTTCACTCCTTCTCCCCCCTCCTCCCTTCTTCCCTCCTTGCCTGCCCCCCCCCCCCCCCCCGGTAGGATCTTCCCAGAGCTCAGCAGCACAGAGATGGTGGTGGTTATAGTGAAAGGGATGAACCTCCCTGCCCCACACGGTGAGCGGTTTTTTTTCCGTATCCTCACAACGGTATCACTAACAGATAACCCTGCTCTTATCGTCCCTCAGAAAGTCACAGGGATTTGTTAAGCAAACGATATCTGACAGCAAGCAGTCCTACTGCCGTTGGGCAATCAGAGCAGATGCTGACAGCCTCTGTTACTCTCGTTCCACAGGTATAGCCACAAATGACCTGGATGCCTTTGTCAGGTTTGAATTCCCTTACCCCAGCTCGGTGAGTGCCAGATACGCATTTGATCCTTGTTGAATCTACTTATATGAGAACAGAACAGCCCAAAGGTTGCAGAATCATAGTAAATGGTCAAATTGTTGGCCGTTAACTTTGTAAAACTTAGTAAACTTAGTAATGTGTATTCAGGGGATACATGATGCCTCAATATAAACCAAGTGACAGACAAATGAAGACAGATCAGTGAAAATGCGTCACGCATTTGAAAGCACTACCATTTATATGCTAAACCTTTCCCTTTTCTGTCTGGTGGCTGGGGGGGGGGTGATACTTAGTACATGGATTTGTTACACTAGGATTAACCAGTTAGCTGGAGCAGAAACAGATGTTTAGTGAAGCTTGTGTTTCATTAAGAAGTGGAAATTTCAAATGTAAAATGAATGAGTGAAAAATGAATGTTAAGTAATTTTGGATTTCCAAAAGCAGTGCAGTATTTTAGAAAGGCACTCATATCCCGCAGGATGAGAAAGGAAAGCAAAGATTCATCACCAATGAATGTAGAGCCGAATGAAGCTCGGTGTGAAGTCAGAGGCATAGCCTTATCAGCTACGCAGATCAAGGACACAGTGAACCATCTATAGCAGCAAAGGCGCTGCGCGCTCATCGCATATGTTGATCTCAATGCATGAATTCGTCTCTAAAAACTATGCAGTCTGTGCCTTCCAGCATGGTACGCATGGTGTACAGCCTGCAGGCGTTTATTTTATTAGAAATGGAAGGACCTTTACGGTTTCTCTCAAGGAAGTAGTGAAAAATTTACTCAAAAGTATGCGTTTGGATTCTGTGAGCATTCAGTATCTCTTGGTGGGAGTCTTTACATAACATGGCATTCGTTACATTTCGTAAATTACATCACAGTCATTCAGCTCTTATCGAGAGCGACTTATAGAGTCGGTTACAGTTTTATCCATTTATACAGCTGGATATTTACTGGGGCAGTTGTGGGTTAAGTACCTTGCCCAAGGGTGTAACGGTAGTGCCCCAGCAGGGAATCGAACCAGCAGCCTTTCAGTTACAAGCCCTCCTCCTTACCTCTACACCACACTGCTTCTTACGTCCTGTTATTTGAAACCTGCTTTAGAATGGATTTGCCGTTAATTTCTGTTTCCATTTCCCAGGAGCAACCGCAGAAGCATAAAACTAATGTCATCAAGAACACCAACTGTCCAGGTAAAGTGTGACTGTTTTGTTTCCATGTTGTTGTCCAGGTAAAGTTGTATTGCTGTTGCTTGGTGCTGTCCAGGTTGGAGCTGACTGCACTGTTGTAGTGTGTTAGGGTGATAATGGTCTGCATAATCACTGTTCAGTATCTGCTGTGTAAGCTGTTTTGTATCAGTGCTGCTGATGTGTGTTGGGTGTCCCCACGAGCAGCATCTTGCTGAGGTCTGTCAGTCAACCGGCTGTTGTGTGCATTGAGCTGCAGTGTGTCAAATATTCTCTTAAACTGTGGTGAAGTAGCTGACCTGGATCTGTTTCCTACCAGAGTACAACCAGAGCTTTACACTGACCATCAACCGTAACCACCGCGGCTTTCGGAGGGTCATCCAGTCCAAAGGCCTGAAACTGGAGGTGCTGCATAAAGGGTGAGTCACCAAAGCACGTCTGCGCTTCACCCATTTTCACACACGTGCATGCACACAGACACCATTACCATACCATACCATTGGGCAATAAACCCCATCACTCAGTAAACCAATACTGTGGTGTAGCTCTCAATTTTCTACTTCACTGATCATATATAGGTTGCACTCAGTGCTCATTTCTGCACTGTATTTTTTTTACTTTACTGTCTTAATGCTGCTGTGACAAGTGAATTTCCCCGCTGTGGGATCAGTAAAGCCTTATCTTATCTCTTATCTTAGACACAGATACGCGTGTACATATGTTTTACTCATGCACACACGCTCGCAAACATGCATTCACTCATACGTGCATGAACACACGCACACATACACACTCTCGTCCGCACACATACACATGCATGCATGCACACAGACATGCACACTCACACACACACACATACACATGCATGCATGCACACAGACATGCACATACACACTCAGCTCTTTGTGGTGTGGGGAACCACATGAGCAGTTTCCTGTTCCCTCTGCAGCGCATACTGATGGCCCATTCCACAGCACTTGTTGGGGCCTCCATTGTTTCACACCTGGCCCTTGAATCCCATTCACACATTATGACAACTGCTGTCATGTGAGTCCACAGCAGTCTGAAAAGTAAAGTTACCGCAGACTGCCACATTTCCAGCTTGTGGACGGTCCTTGGTAGTTTTCAAGGCGTTACAATGAGTGACATCACTCCTGGTGTTTGACAGGGGGTTCCTCCGGAGTGACAAGCCCCTGGGAACAGCTCACCTGAAGCTGGAGAAACTGGATACGGAGAGTGAAGTGCGGGAGATTGTGGAGGTGAGACAGGAAAGATGCTGGGTTAACTGTTAATATCCCTGTGCTTGCCTTTAGAGCATGTT
Organism: Megalops cyprinoides; assembly: GCF_013368585.1. Lineage (NCBI taxonomy): Eukaryota > Metazoa > Chordata > Actinopteri > Elopiformes > Megalopidae > Megalops > Megalops cyprinoides. The sequence goes on along the minus strand of NC_050602.1, from coordinate 22,963,681 downwards.
TAGGGGTTTTTCAAACTTCTTCCCAACATTTCTAAGGTAAGCAAATGCTGTATCTGCCCAGCTTTCTTCTGCTCAACAGCTGGGATATTTACAAAGATTTATCTAGTATCTAGTAGTAACACTGTTCTCAACTTTCAGAGTGTAAGATCACATCTTCTGCCACCTAAATCTTCTTCTGTAGCATTGGCTACAGTACTTCCTTGACTGTACGGTTTTAACAGTCCGACAGGCTTTAAAAGGCAGTGTCTCTGCAGTGACCGAATCTGTTTGACCAGGTGATCGACGGGCGGAAGGCCACCGGTGGGCGCCTGGAGGTGAGGGTGCGTCTCCGAGAGCCACTGAGTGGACAGGACCTCCAGACTACCACAGAGCGCTGGCTGGTCCTGGATCAGCCTCAGGTAAGTGCCCCACCCCCTACACTTCATAAGTGTTATTCTGACAAAAGTCTTCTACTCCACCTCAGAACAGTGTTTGGTCTTGGATCAACCCCAGGTAGGAGCCACATATCACACCAGTTTCACTTCATCCATTTAAAAGTCTATACCTTATAATCCACTGTAGTGTACTTGGCTTTTGTCAGAATGCACAAGTTAACTTGTGGTAGGGATTGAATAGTGTTATGCTTACACTTACTGATCTGGGAGTGTTGTGAATCTGGTCTGACATTGTTGCTTGTTTAAATTGAATGGATACACTCATGTTCTAATGTGCTGGAGGTCGCTCTGGATAAGAGCGTCTGCTAAATGCATGTAGTGTAAATGTAATGTTATAATTCTGGGTATTCACTGAGGCAATTCTGGTTTAGTACCCAAGGGTAGAACAGCAGTAGCACATCTGGGAACTGAACTGGCAACTTTTTGGTTATGAGCTGGTTTCTTGCTCCTTACAGAAACACCCACATTCTTCCCCTACATAAGCAATCCAGGATCAGCTTACCAATCCTTTCCCAGAACTCTGGCTATTATGTGACAAAACCTGAAACTGATCTAGCATCAGCTCTGGGAAGGAAGAATCTCCGGTATTTCACAGTACACTCTTTGTTCTTGCATCCACCAGAGGGCAGTGTCTGGTCCCAGAAGCGGCGAAAGGCCTGGCCTCCAATGTACTGACGCTCCCTCTCTCCTCTCTGTTGGTGGGACACCTCTCCTCTGACACGGCCATCCTAACACTGCTCTCCTTCTGTGTTGCAGGTTGTTCTGTAAAGGATGCCTTAAGTACAGAACGTCTTACACGGTATGTGTCATTCCTTCCTTTTTGCAAGGCGATCCTCACACCAAGTAAAGCAGCACCAAGAAAATGGACCCTTTTTTTTTTTACTTCCAGGTAGAGAGGATGCAGAGGAGGAAGACTGAGAGGATTAGTTGGCATATGCTGAGAGTGGGGCTGCTAGTTGTTGCTAGAATGTGTGCCATCACACAGGGTTTCCTTACTACTTCCTGTACAAAGAAACACAGAAAAGAGTTCCTGTTCGCAGCGCTGGGACACAGATGGAAGAGGCATTCCCATGCCTGGGAAGAGCTTCAGAACTTGTCTCGAGCTGAGGTTTGGGATCAGGTCTGAAAGGAGGCAATGTAGGATTCTAGGGGCCTCATACAAAGGTCCCGTCTTTCTAGCCATTTCAAGTTAGCCATTACATCCTACCAAGGGGTTTTAGTGAGCTGAAGTGAATGTGATACGCACCTATGCACTAATACCAAAGTTATCACTGTTGCTGTAGTGCGGCGATGTTAAAAAAAAATGCCTGCGCATTAAAGCTGACTTGAGCTGCCAAACCGGTAATACACTCAGAGCTCTGTAGACTATTAATTATGTTAGTAATGCCGTAATGCTATGCAAGTTCAATTTCTCTCTACACTATTTCCTAGATTTTGTAATAGAATGTTTGTTAGTGTATCCTGTAAGTCCATGTTTAATCTGTATATTGTTGATGTTACATAAATTTCACTGTTGTGTTCACTGGTGCTTCACCTCAACCAGACCAACCCACTGATGATTTGCATGGAATTGATTTTCCGTCAGTGGAACCATTTTGTACACTGTAGCCAAAACACAGCCACTATGTAATGAAAACTATGTTCTACTGGGATGTTACCTTTCAGAGAGACTAGGATGAACAGCCTGGCTGAGATTTCATATTGAAGCGTTTGATAGGCTACCTAAATTATTGTGGCATCAGGGAAAATTCTTAAGTAGGAGTTCTTCTGTATTCAGTTTTATTAGCATTCATGATAAAGGCCTAGATGATCGCAAGTAATATCCCTCCCCTTGTGGCTATTTTGTGGTAGGGCATCTACCAGTCCATCTACCAATATGGACTAAATATCAATACATCTGTCGTACCCTTACTGTAATCCAAATTATTGGAACAGGTCCTGAATGAGCTGGAAATATCTAAAGGCACTTTTTAAAAATAGATTTGTGACTGTTTAAAGACACTGCAAATATTCTAAATGATTTAGTTAAAATTGTTTAATTTTAAGTACCATAAACCCCAGCATTACAGGGAATGCTATTGGTTAGCAATAAATACGCCATTTCCAATGGAAGTTTTATTTCTGTATATTTCAGTACATAACAGCCTGTGAGTTAAACCTAACTGCCAGTATTGGAATGTTTTATTGCCTCTTGATTTTAAGGTTTGTTGTACTTTAAAAGTTTATTTCATGTTCATATTTAGCACGTTACCAACATCAAAGCCTTTGATTTTTTTTTTTTTGTTTTTTTGTTAAAGTGCTGGCCTTATGGTTGCGAGGGTCAGAGGCGATCGTGTGCAGGGATTGTCAGGCGGTTCAATCCTCAGTTGGGTGAAGCACATTGTGTTCTCCGTACTCACCCCTATGTAATATACAGGTCCACCCCACTGTAAATGTGTTGCTGCTGCAGAGCAGATAGCAGCCGCAGCTGTGGGCCATCGGAGGACGGCCAGCCCCCCAGCTGATCCCCGTGTTTACAGCGTCTGAACGCAGACCGCTGCCTGAACGCAGACGGCCGTCTGACCGCAGACCGCACCCTGGCTCCCTGCTCGTCAGCTCCGCGTTCTTACTGCACAGGAACAATGCTGCTGAACCCCTCCAACGGCCTTGACACTTTTGTCTGTCAATATACTGTATACTGGCTTGGATTTAAAATACCCGTTACAATAAAAAGGTAAACGTTTCGATGCGTGTGTGTGTGTGTGTGTGTGTGTGTGTGTGTATATATGTTTTTGTCCTTCAAAAGCTGAAGGATGTGTCCTGGCAAAGCAGTTATGTCAAACTGTTACTCACCACAGCCACCAGCCAGAGACATCTTACCACTAAGAGAACAATCGTATAGGTCAATATACTATTCAATGATTTTTTTTTTTTTGGAATGGGCAAAAATGACACCTGAAGTAAAGCATGCATTTCTCTTTTGTATAAGTTTTTATTATACAGATACTACAGTTTTCAATAAAGAAGACTGCTCTTATTGACATTGGTGTACATTAAAGAAAAAGGATGTACAGTTTTTTGGCTTTTAAATACATTTGTTCTTTTTTTTTTTTCTCCTCCCTTTTTGACCAATGCTTGAGAAATTGCAATTCATGATGTATCCAGCTAATTCCAAGATGACTTCTTTGTACAAAGGAAATCCTCTTCAGTTATTCTGGGTTTAAGCAGTGGGGTGGGGGAAAATTTGACAAAAAGCAGGATGTTCGTTGTTGGGCTTCGCCACACAGCGTTGCCTTCTGTCTCTGGAACCGTGCAGCTCCGGATCCCGTTAACTGACCCTGCACTGGTCCAATCACTCTCCTATAACATACGCCAATCCGAGGAAGCAAAAGGGGGCAAAGGTCATAGACAGCTGGGTCAAATGTGCGCAAACACTGCTGCACTACACCGCTGGGTGAACAAGGCAAGGGGCGGGTGCCACTCAACTGAGCGCGCCCCAGGTCCCTCAGAGATTATGAAAGTTTCCCGGAGGGGTGACCTCTTTAGGTCACAAAAGTCACATTGATGTGACCGTCACAGCGTTAGGTAACAGCAGTACTCCAGGAGAGCACGGTCTGCCAGTTTGTGGTCTTGCTCACATTCTTCTCAAGTCTTGATGTAGACACCAAGTTGACCTATTTTCTGCTGTTCGCGCTCTAGTCATCATTTGCATATTAACTGTGATACCATTTTAACATTCATGAAATCTGATTCATACCTAATGTTGATACTTTCCTTCAGCCATGACTTGCACCTATACCAGGGTGTCTGCTAACCGGCATGGCGATGGCTTAACTGGTACTCGAATGAGTTGCTACTGGAAACTGGTACTTACACCTGAAGGAGTTCAACCCTCTTTAACACCCCACAACCCTCACCCATCCCTAGGTTACAACCACTAGCCCACAGGCTTCCCGAACTCCAGTAACATACCAATAAATGACACTAATATAACTGAAATGGCAAGGCATTGAGTTCCATCGATTCCTGCATCCCTGTCAGTGGCTGCAGCAGCCAACTGCCTGAAGATTTCACTGGAGTGTAAAAACTCTGTGTGGTTTGTGGGACACAGCTGTGCTGTGTGTGTGTGGTGCCACTGATCTACCAAGGGGGGTCTTTGAGCTGGACCACTGCCACGGGTGCCACCGAAGTCGGCAGACTTTCTGTGTGACATTTCGCCAGCGTATAACCCATTTACTCCGATCTGTGACGGCGGCTGCCAAATGGCGCCTAACGCCGCGGGGTGACGGAATGCTGGCGCGGGTTCCGGAAGGTTTGCCCAATGCGTGACTGCTGGGGGATTTCACGGCCAGAGAAATGATCAGTAAACCGTTACAGCTAACAGCCAGCGCCAGAGCTGGGAGGAGGGGGTGTGGAGAGAATAACAGCAGGGGCCGGGAGAGGAGAACCCGGAGGGTTTACCCTGTGTCACCTGGGAGGGAGGCCCCGGTGCTGAGTATATCCCCAGAGTCAAACCACTGTGTAAATCAGTCTCGTATGTCTTCACGTCATCTTCTCCGTCCCCTTTCCCCCCTTCTCTTAGTGGCTTGGGATCCATCATACTGCATTGAGTTTCTTTTTTTTTTTAAAAATCTTCTTTTTCCATTCAAGTTCATTTCTTTCTTTGAACAGTAAGTGCTAAAGCCAGTCCCCTGGTTCACGGAGTGTGGCTAAACTCTTCTGTAGGGAAGGAGCCGGGATGAGCCGAGAGGCCGAGGAAGGCCCCGCAAACAGGGCTCTGGGGTAGGAAAGTCCTTTTGCATCGACAGCCATGCAAATCTCTTTAAAAAAAAAAAAAAAAAAAAAAAAAAAAAACACCACTTTTCACACCAGGGGTCTGATCCACACATTCACAGCTGGGAGTTAGCCAAGGCTAACACCTTTTTGCTGAACTTCGGCTGGAGAAAAGGGACTGTGGGATCCTGCCAACTGTCGTCGCCATTGCAGTGGGAGCGAGTTCAAACGTAACCAAAATCTGTAACAATGACTCCATGTGTGCATGCTTATACGAACCTCCGAAATGTAACCTCAGTCATGCAGCCCTTCCACAACGCCATCCTCTGCTATATCTGTAGGCTGTGTACGGCACAAGCTTTGGGGCAGCTGCATCACCTGGAAAGGACTCAGAATAACTCCAACAAAAATAAAGCGTCTTATGATTGTTTGATAAAGCTAAGAGGTGAGACTGGACGCCGGGAGTACCAGGCACTGAGCACCAGAGAGGAAATTACAGGAGTGATTTTTTTTTTTCCCTCAGCTGCTGAACTGAAAGAAGTCCTTGCTGTGAGTGAGACCGTCCCTTCAAGCGGAGCACGGGGTCACCTGTTATAGGCTGTTTCGACACACAGGTGCTACGGGAGGGGTCCGCACACAGCGGTCCTCAAATTTTAACGGTGCGATCCGCCTGGGCCTCTCAGGCCGCGAGGTGGAATTGTGGGAAGGGAGACCAAGCATTGCTCTATGTGGAAGCCCTGTGGAGATGTCGGGCGGGCGAGCGGGTGGGGGGCTGGGGGCAGGGTCCCGATCTCTGAGGAGCGACCGGTGTCACCTGGCAACGCCTCGAACCCCCCGCACCCGCGAGGAAACCGGACATGATGCATAGAAGGTCCTGGAGAAATGCGTTTCCCGGCACAGCTTTTAGGTTCTCGGAAGTGCAAATGAGCGGGCGGGGTGCGATGAGGCAGAGAGAGGGGGGTGGGGGCGGAGGAGTTCAGGCCAGTGGGCGGGGCCTTCTTTAGGAGAGGTTCTCCAGGATGTAGAAGACCAGCTCCATCACCACGGGCCCCTCACTCAGCTGACATGCCCCGCCATGGATGACCGGCACCAGCGAGCTGTCCAGGTCTTTCATGTACTGAGGGAGGAGGGGCTGCCCATTGCTGCCCGCCAGGTACCCCACCTGCAACACAGAGCACAGGTTATTACTCCCCGGACAAGAGAAAGCTGAAAACTCATCTTTTCAAGCTGATTCTGTAGTCTACCTTCCTCTCTATCTATCCTATCTATCTCTATTTTATATAAAAAAGCACTCTACACTAGTTTAGCACTTAACTCAGTAGCTTACTGACCTCCTGTAATACTTCTCAATACCTACTCTTAGCATAGTAATGCACTTAGTTGGAAGTCACTCCGGGTAAGAGCGTCTGCTAAATGATGTAATGTAATGTAATGTAATTATACCGCCTGCACTGTCTCCAGGCCCACAGAGGCTGGGCAGGCCAAGGCAGACTACACCCAACTCTGTGGACCTACAAAAAGTATCTGGGCAATTCTACCGCTGCCTTTACAAAACACCGACTTCATCTACAATGTGAAGCAACTGCCGTTTCTGGTTAACCAGCTTAGTTCAAAGGTTTCAGGAAATTCTGTTTTTTTTTCCTCATGAGAACTATGAAGAAAAGTCTTTGCCTTTAATTAGCAGACAGACATCTTCCCATTGACATGAGCAGAATCAGACAGTGTCTGCAGCAATTTTATTAAGCGCATGAGGATACGGGGTTAGAAATTAGCCTAAAGGTAATTCTGTATCCACATTTCAGGCTCCAGAAATAAGACTTGCAGCAATCCCTGTGGACTAACTCCCCACACAATTGCCAACTCACAGCCGTCTACACCGTTTGCCTGCAAACGGATGGAGCACAGCGCCCTCACCTGGTCGGAGTCCAGAGTGACACGCAGCCCCAGCTTGGCCATGCCGTCCTCCTTCAGCAGCTTGAGGTGCGGGCAGAGGGCCACGCAGAACGCCCGCGCCACGTTCTCCGTCAGCCGGCTGTGTTCCGCCGGGTCACTCAGGCCGTTGGGCTGGTCGTCACTCTGGAGGAAGAACACCTGCGACGGACAGAGGTCAAGGGTCACCAACAAAAAACAGTGGGTACAATAACTAATCCATTATCTGAGGGGTCACGTCAGAAGAGTGTGCAGTTTACTTAATGTGCGGTGGCAGGTGCGAAGGACTTGATACTGGTGTGAAAACGATGGGTGGTAAAATACTGTAGATCCTGTAGGAGGGAATCTTTTACTGTGTTCACAAAGGGCACATTAGGGAAGAGCGGGTACCTCCGTCCAGCGGATCACCTTCCCATTGGCCTTGTACTCCGAGCCGTGGAAGATCTTAATGCTGGTGATGGACTCCATGGACTTGCCATCAATGGGGCTGATGACCCTGTGTGACAGACATAAGACTTTCTACATTCAGGCACTTATACAGACATTATGTTTAGTCATTCGGCAGATGCTCCTCTACAGAGGCACTCAACGAAAATGTACATAAGTGTCTCTAGTAAGGCAATATAAACAACTGTTCCTACAGAAAATGTCAGACCACACCTGAGCAAAGTGTTCATCCATCACACAGTAAAACATTAACTAATTTCACTGAAAATACAGACAATTCATGGCAGTGTGTTTCAACAATTAGCGCCACAGTGCAATGCTAATACCCCTTAAGTACCACACAGAAATGGCAAGATTACAGTGCTATAGCCGGAACGACCTGGGGTCACAGTCAGGTCAGACTGAGGACCAGGTGGTTGGAGAATACATTTCCCAGAAGCCTCTGCTCCTTAAACCAGACTGCTGCACACTGAGGAAACGAACACTGCTTGGACAGAGGATGGCCACAGACAGACACCGATTGGACAGAAGATGGCCACAGACAGACACCGATTGGACAGAGGATGGCCACAGACAGACACCGATTGGCCAGAGGATGGCCACAGACAGACACCGATTGGGCAGAGGATGGCCACAGACAGACACCGATTGGCCAGAGGATGGCCACAGACAGACACCGATTGGACAGAGGATGGCCACAGACAGACACCGATTGGGCAGAGGATGGCCACAGACACTCCGGGCTTTCACTCACCCCTTGTTGAAGTTGCGGTCGTCCTCCAGCCACTGAATGTGGACATGCTCCTGGCTGTCCTCCTGATTGGCCTTCCCACAGGCGATGGTGAAGTCCTTCATCTCCCGCAGGGCCTGCCGTAATGCCTCCATGGTCTCTGCTGTGATCTGCACCATCACTCCATCTGACCGGGGATGAGGGAGAGTCACTCACCAGCCCGGCCCCACATACTCAACACACACCATCATTCCATCCGAAGAAAGGGTTGCTCACCATCCCCATTAAACCAATTATTCATGACACAGATACATACACACAGACAGAATTCTTCCATCGAAGGAAGAGAAGGAACAGTAACTCACTATCCCCTGTCACCCTCCCCCACACACTGAACACACACAATTATCCCACCTGAGAAAGGATTAGTGACCACACACACCACAACACACACACACACACACACAGTTTTGATTCAAAAGGAATGAAACACATCTACCAGGTAAACGTACCTTCCACAATGCTAGACTTGGCCAGGTATCCTGACGAGGCCTTCAGAGCCCCACTGAACACAAAGAAGCAGGCACCCGTAACTGTACCAAGACAGAAGAGAGCGACGCACTTCACAATAAAGCAGCAGTATTCATACTGACACGCATTACATACTGCACAGTTTATGCACTTAGCAGAAGCCGAAGTTATTCCTTACTCATCACATCACTTAAACCTGCTTCACTGAGCTCAACCTCTGCTGGAGCGGATTTGGTACAGAAGCAGATTTTTATCTAGGATTCAAACCCACAACCCCCCATTCCAGAGCTCAGCGCTCCAACCTACTGGCCCTAGGGGCTCCACCTGTCTCTGTAAGCTGGTGTCAGGCCTCTTCTGCACTCTAGGCTACTGAAAACAGTTCTTCAACGACTTTGCCTTTAAACCGATTTTAACAGGATCTGTGTGTGACGCATTACCATTTGCGTTGTCCCTGAAACCTGAGGTCTCCTGAACGTTTTCACATGCAGGTGTAAAATTTCAGTGACCAGGTTAAGTTTCAGTAATTAGGACTGCAGTGGCTCCTTCAGTCTATCTCTCTATCAATTATTCAGTCAGTCAGTCAATCAAAATGTAACCTTTTTCCAAAGGCACGGCCCCACAAAACTGCAGAAAATTAAGAACTAAATCCTTTGAGACCTTATATACAGTAACTGACCAGAAATTCACTAATAAATGTTAAAAACCTTCTTCGTGGCAGACGAAATTTTATCTGACATAATGTGACCTAAGAGCACATACCCTTTTCTAAATGGCTAATTCAGACAATGAACTAAACAGCTCAATGGGGAATTAATACTTCAGTACGTGGGAACACCTGCATACAAAAGACCTGAGCTGGAAAAGCCCAGCCCTGGAGCCCATGGTAAACCCGCTGGCAGGCCGGCCCTGGAGCCCACGGTAAACCCGCTGGCAGGCCGGCCCTGGAGCCCACGGTAAACCCGCTGGCAGGCCGGCCCTGGAGCCCACGGTAAACCCGCTGGCAGGCCGGCCCTGGAGCCCACGGTAAACCCGCTGGCAGGCCGGCCCTGGAGCCCACGGTAAACCCGCTGGCAAGCCGGCCCGGGCTCAGCCCCCGGTTCAGCCCCCCGGCTCAGCCCTCTCCGGCCCACCTTTGCGGGGCTGGTTGTGGATGCTGATGGCCTGCGTCTGGTAGTTCCCGTCGTCGTTCTGCACACAGACCAGGTGGGAGTCGGCGCGCTCGTTCAGGCAGGCCCCCACCGCCAGCACGTGCTCATTGGACTTGTTCATGGCCTTCATCAGCTGAGGAAGACACATGATCACCGTGATCACCCCACAAATCCCACCTTGGTCACTCCTCGATCAACTCTCATTCAGACAGACTTCCAATGGAGCATCTCAGTCTTTGGGATATACACGTATACACATAAACAGGTATAAAGGAATAATCCTGGTAACCCACAGGAAGCAGGAAAACTGGTTCTGTTTAATAAAGACTGGCTGATTATTGTATGACATCTCGATATGGAATCCAGAATGTGCAAGCCAGAATTTTAGGAGGATTGCCATCTATTATACTGTATGAATAGAGTTAACTATCAGAAACAAAAGTTTCTTTCAGGGCTTCTCCAACTCCCCTGTCCTTGTGAAAGACAGAGGGAAACAGATATGGCATTTTCTGCTGTGACAGATTGCAGTTTTTGCTGATCTAAACCCACACAGAGTGCTGGACAGTGATCTCCTGTCTGCAGACATAGAGCTTTGGGGGCACAAATATCAGGAGCAAATGGGATTCCTGACACCGGAAGCCTGAACCAGTAAAACTTTACTGAGCATGCTCTGTGGCTGAGACACACCTACCTCATTATAGCGATTACTGGGAATCTTGATGCTGGTCTTCCGAACCTCCATGTCCACCACCAGCCCCGTAACCATGGGCAACGTGTACTGGTAGTTCCGGAAATCCTGAAGAAGAACCCAGGGAATAAAACAATGTAAGAACCAAAACATTTAGAAACTTCCCATGGCTTATTCACCTATGTGATTGAGAGAAAATACTGGCTTTCAGCTGCTACTGCAGAACAAAGGTGGTATCACACAATACTGTGATAACCCACAGCAAAAATAAACAAACAATAAAATAATAGGAATAATTACTTTTGCACTCTGTCTAAAAGGATATTTAGAGGGACAGGCAACAGTAGAGAGAAGATGGTCATGTAGCACACAGGGGGGAAAGGGCTCTCACCGCCAGGAGGTTCATGATGGTGTGGCCGGTCTCTCCGAAGAGCGGCTTCCTGAAGCGCACGCTGAACAGCGGGCAGGGGTAGACTGTAACGCAGGAGAGAGGCCCGTCACACACACTGCCAGCACGGCACGCAGCACGAGAGCAGCTCTGAGCTGACGCCACACAGGGAGAGAGCAGGTCTTACAGCCTGCACCACCATGGAGGCAATTTACATCACAGCACACCGTCCTACAGGACCGTACACTGCTGCTGCAGCTGTAACACACCACCCTATAGGACAGCACACTGTTACAGCTGTAACACACCACCCTATAGGACAGCACACTGTTACAGCTGTAACACACCACCCTATAGGACAGCACACTGCTGTCATACCACAGCAGCTATAAATTCAGCCTGGGAAGCCCACACACCTCATTTGCAGCCAGACCCCACTAAACGGCCAATGCGGGATTTCACTGCACAAACTGAATCTGACAGAAACGTGAACAAGTGCCACTGAGGAGGAAGCCAGCGTGTGTCATCATGTTAACACACGCAGTCCTCGGCAGATACGGGCTCCGTCTCCGAGACGCAAGCATTCGAGCAGGCTCTGTCCTCACGCCCGCCCGGCGCTCCGCCGAAGAACCGCGAGCGCTGACTGCACACGCTCCTCTCCGGCGTTGCCATGGGCAACGGGAGGAGATTAAAGCGGTGTTACCGCCAGCGTCGGCTCCTCCCGCTCTCTCCATCCGCGGTGAGAATGGAGAGCTCCCTGCTGAGGGATGCCGATTCGCAGTACTCCATTCCCTCTCTCGGCGCCCGCCTCTGCCATTAGTTCTGCTCAAACCGCTTTCTATCGCCTACCGTAATGGCCTTCATAGATGAGCACAATGTGCATTTTTTCACGATTGGTTGCCTCTATTTGATTACTTTGGGTAATCTGTGCTTCTATCACATTAATCTGTGCGGAACTCGGTGATGTCACAAAGGTTCGATTTTCAATTTTATTTGTATACCGCTTTTTACAACACAAGTTGTCACAAAGCAGCACATCCTATAAAGGTGCTTAATAAGGGCGTTCTTGTCTACCGCGACTCCATGCAAATGCAGTATGTCAAAGTCATTCAGGGTCATCAGTTGATAAAAATATTACTTCATTAATTATTCAGGTTTAAACGATTAAACTGTCACACCGACAGTCCCATCAAATACAGACTCAAATTACTGCACAGTCTCACGCCAGTGCGCATTTTGCATTATTACTATAAGCTGAAGTGCTCACTCAGTCAGATACTGTAGCTATGATACCCACCGCATGACAGTGTCAGTTTCTCCCGCCCTTACATCACCACAACATCACCAACATGACATCACCCATATACACTGCACCACGTCTACTGATGATCAAATACCAATGTTCCATACACAGCTCTTCAGTGAAGGAAAATGAAACATCTTAAAGTTAATCTAATCAGATCCTGAGCTGCTCGATCTCCACAATCATCCTGTTAACGGCCACAGCCCGGAGCCCGGTACCTTTGGTACACTTCCTGGCTCCGGGTTTCAGGGTGTCGCATGTGGAGAGCCGGCTCTGAGGGGGGCGCAGAACGGCACCCGAGCGGAGCGCACCGCCTGCCGACGTCCCGGCATCTGTGAGAAATGAGTCAGCGCCCCCCCGCTGCCAGGAACCCTGCCAATCCGAGCCCTGCCGTCACGTCGTCCAAGCAAGCTGCGCATGCAGTCAAACACGGAGCTCAGAGCACTACACACTCAGCTACATTCCTCCTCTTTTGAGGTCTTTTTTTCTCTCGTAGCGTGGAACGGAGGGGCCCGTTCCTGTTCCTGTGCACTCAGCCCAGGATGGAGGTCAAACACGGAAATTTAAAATTGACACAGGGTGCCCAACAGCATCTCTACCAATAACAGAGCCTCTGGGCCCAGCATGGAACAGCTGTGCTTTAGTAGTGGCCAAGAATATGACCAGATGGCTGTGAGGTAAAACTCCCACAGCATCTCGAGTGTCTCTTGCAATAAACACTGAAATTCCACCTGACAAACAGGCCGTTTTCTAAATGAGATGCTAAAATATTAGTCTTATCGGGGAAGCGGATGCTTTGAGATCACACTGTACTTTCAGGGTAACTAAGTACGGGTTAACAAACTGTGGGCTGAAAAAACAATGCATCAATGCAGAGAGATGCAAACAATCCAAATTCCGCATGTTATTTAGCATACCTTGTGAAATTTAACTTAATACTTGCTAACAAGCTTGCAAAAACATGCTTTTTGTCATTTTCAGAAAGGCAAACTACCAGACAATTACATTAGATCAGTATTAGAGAATGGCATGCCCTCAAAGTCTGGATCACAAATTAAGTGATAGGACCTACAGTAAATTAGCTTGCTGAAATTTCACTACAATTTCCGATCCAGTTTGCCACTTAACTGCATAAAACAACAACAGATATCTACCGGCCCAGACAGGTGTGTGGGATTTGCCTTTCAATCAAAAACTAATTAGGCTGCTTTTATCTCAGGCACCAAAGGACAACAGTGTGTGCTCATATTAAAGATGGATAATTTGCTTATTCAAACAGTTTTAGGCTCTGTATGTTGTTAAGCCAGTGACATTCATTTACATATTTTCCCTAAACCTTTTACTGGAAGTTTTTAAGAGGAGCTTATTAGTAGCTATGTACACAGTCAATTGGATAATTTAAAAAATGCATTCAACTTTACATTATGTCACATTAAATTATTGTCATTTAGCAAATGCTCTTATCCAGAGCAACCTAAATAGGCTACACTTTTTTTAACATGTTATCCATTTATACAGCTGGATATTTACTGACGCAGTTCTGGGTTACATACCTTGCCCAAGGGTACAGCAGCAGTGCCCCAGTGGGGACTCAAACTGGCACCCTTTCGGTTTCCAGCCCTGCTTCTTACCACTGTGCTATGCTGCCGCCGTGCAGCCATGGTATTAAGCGATCCCCACCGTCACCCAAATCCCCCGCCGGGGGTCCCCAGTCGCCACAGAAACACTCACATCTGTACTCGGCCCCCAGCCGCAGCATGAGGCGGAGGGGGAAGACCTTGGCCCAGGGGGTCTCCCACTTCTGCACCAGGATGCCGAAGAGGTAGGGCGGGTTGGGCAGAAGCAGGTCCTGCAGGGATTGGAAGGTGGGGCTGATGTATAGGAAGCCGCCGTGCTCCTTGCTGCCCAGGAAGCTCTGGGTGAAGAACGAGTGGCCCAGGTTGGTCACCACGTTGCCTGTGGAGACGGACAGACGTCAGTCACACACGCTAGAATGTTCTGAATCTAAACAATGGGAAGTTTACACGGGTACACCACACGCGTGCATATTCCTCCATCAGAGAGATGAACATCATAAATCAATGAGGAGTGTAGTTATAACTACATAATATATCCTGGACACAAATTTTCAGTTTATTACATTATTGTCATGTGACAGATGCTCTTATCCAGAGTGACATGGCGTATCTAATAAAATGGCATGCAAATAGACATGACATACCACTGACCACACATGAACAAGCATCAAGGCTAAACATAACGCTGTTATCACAAAGGTGTGCCTGACAAATTTCACTCCATATACCATATCAGTACAACTCCCTATGTTGGAAGTTGCTCTGGATAAGAGCACCTGCTAAATGAATGTAATGTAATATGTACCGCTCCAAAGGTACATAGATACAATGTTCAAGTAATTGCTCCTGTACAATGCTGCCAATTAACTGTAACTGCACGGGTTAATCTCGACGTTTGGTGCCGAAAGACTGCAGACGCTTGGATTCAGGAGGCATTAGGCAATCAGCTGTGCATCCCAGCTTTCCAACAGAGGGATGGAGCGGTGGGAAGGAACGCGGACGGAGAGATCATGTGGTGTAGCTTAACCATCTCCAAACACAAGACACCTGTCCCATCACTGTGAGGCTTTCCATCACTGACTCACTCTCCGCACCAGCGAACCACCGCAGAGACACGGACAAGGAGAGGAGCCCTGAATCAGTGCCTGGAGGACATGCTCATACTACAATCTTCACTGGTTCAGCCTTCAATGCACACAAACCGCAGATTAACTGAGGTCGTATAAATGATGAAGCTTTGCCAGAAACACCTATGACGTCCATGTCTAGGATTAGCCCTATGCATTTCACACTCATGAAACTGGAGACACAGACAGTGAAATCCAGTGACTTAATCCTCTCTTTTTCTTAAGTGTGAATGTATGCGCTTAAGCTAGAGCAGGGGTGAGGGGGGGTCGGGGGGGTTAAGCAGCAGAGTATGCAAAGCTGCAATGTGGAGCCCTGTTTCAGGATCTGAGTGTGTGAACTGAGGTTTGTACGCTCACACCCTGGGCGGGACACCGTCTAGGCCTTTGAGTGCAGCTGCTGTTGTAAACGTCCAGCTGTATGAACGGACAAAATGTCCGTTCATACAGCTGCTAAATAATAATAAATAAAATTACTAATAATCGCAAAAAATAAATAACTCATAGGATAAATCATAGTTGCAGGATAACGCGTCCCGCGGTACATTTAAGTCACACCTGTGAAGTGTTATGTGTACTTGAAATCTGAACAGACTGTTGTATGTTGTAATATGTACAGATTATTGTAAATGTTAGCAGATGCACATCTGGGCACAGGACACAGAATTAGACTTAGACTTTTCCATAAGAAAGCCAACACACACCCAGTGCTGCGATCCAGCCACTATAATGACTCAGACTGCACTGAATGCTCTGCTTAATCCTGTTTTAGAAGGCACTGTCTACCTCTGTAAGGTCCATAATTAATGACTGATAGAGAAAATAATCAACATAATAACACAGAGCGGCTCCGAGAGGTATACGGGGCAAACGTCTTCCAGCATTACTTCAGCCGTTACTTTGGGTTTGGGGGGGGGGGGGATGGGGGGGTTTGGGGGGGGTTGCAGGTACACGTCCCCTTTCGTGGCCTTGATTCCCTGTGACAGGAATCCAAGGCAACACCCCAGCACCTCGCACGTCCACGGTCTCCACACACACCACACACTCACACTCACACTCACACTCACACTCACACACCACTCACACTCACACTCACACTCACACTCACACTCACACTCACACTCACACTCACACTCACACTCACACTCACACTCACACTCACACTCACACGCGCGCGCGAGTGCAGTTCCGCAGCGCCGTGCGAAGTTTAGCGGGATTACATCATTCGTTCCAGATGCCTCGGCCGCGTCACATGACCCAGCCGCGCAGCGTGAGCGTGTAAATGGGCCGGGGCCCCCCCTGCTGGGGAGCGCATGCTGAGCTCCCATCAGCCCCGGCGCATGCAGGCGGCGCACGCAGGGGCACACAGTGTTCCCGCGGCCTCCCGCGAACACGTGACGAAACGCGGAGTGAAGGCCGTGTTGCATCCGTGTCTGAACAACCTATGTGTACAAAAACCTGCCTACAGGCCTCTCTATCCTGTTACATCAGCTGTTTGTGCATCCCGCTTTCTCCCCTCTCTCCACCTCCTGTCTGCAAGTCTCTTTCCCAG
The DNA here is from genome assembly GCF_013368585.1 of Megalops cyprinoides. Taxonomy (NCBI): domain Eukaryota; kingdom Metazoa; phylum Chordata; class Actinopteri; order Elopiformes; family Megalopidae; genus Megalops; species Megalops cyprinoides. The sequence continues at coordinate 22,947,078 of NC_050602.1, read as the reverse complement.
ACAGTATTGCAGGGTTGTCCACCTGTCCCTCTCCCTGGCTGGATTCAGGGTTACATTACATTGCATTACGGTTATTTAGCAGACCCTTTTATCCAGAGCGACTTACATTGGTTACAGTTTAACACATTATCCATTTATACAGCTGGATATTTACCAAGGCAGTTTTGGGTTAAGTATCTTGCCCAAAGGAACAACAGCAGTGCCCCAGTTGGGAATCGAAGCAGCAACCTTTTGGTTGTGAGCCCAACTCGTTAGCACTACGTTACACTGCAGAGTTAGCAGCCCGTGCTCACCGGTCAGGGCCTCCTGGTACAGCTGCACGAAGTGGCTGAAGATGTCCTTGGGGATGCTCTTCTCATCCGGCAGACACTGCAGCAGCACCACCACCTCCGCCTGGCCCACCGCATGCATGCCCTTTGTCGTCACGCACCAGCACTTCCTGTTCACGTCTGTGCGGGGTGGGGGGATGGGGGGGGGGGGGGGGGGGGGGGCAGAGAGGGGCAGTCAGCACTTCAGGACTCTCCGCACACAGCTTCCTACATCTCACCCTGCTTCATTCACGACTCACCAATTCCCAACACACTGTGCTGACGTGCTGGGAATCTTCCCTACAGTGAAACACGGGCTCAGGCCACTCAATCACTGGCGCTGTAGGGCAGCCGGATCACACAGCCCTGGGAAGCCCTGCTTCACCTTCCACAAGCCCGGCTTTCTGTACAACACTGCACACTATTACCGCACACTCCGCAGCTCAGGGAGACTCAGGGAAAAAAACTGACTCTCAGCAAATGAGACGGCGAACATAACGAGGAGACACAATGTCCCCTGAAGCCTGGAACTCCCAATCCCCTGTAGGTTATGCAACACAACCCAAACACATCGCAGTGAATCTCGGTCTCCGCGGATGACGGGCGAGCGTGAGCCTCCTCAGTATAGTCAGCTCTTTAGAGTTGTACCCTCTTCACAGACTGTCAGCGGCAGGGACCACCGCGTATCTCATTCTTTTGAACAAATCCTCCCTGATCCTGAACAGGAGGTGAGAAAGCAGCGGGATACTCACAGTTGACCAGCTTGACCATAGCCAGCAGGTTGGCGTTGAGCACGAACACCAGGGGGTCTGGCCCTCCCTCCTCCAACTGCTGCATCATCAAGATTTCGGACGGCCGCTCTTCCACCGCATAGTCTGTAGGAGGAGAGGGGGGTTGGGGGGGGGGGGGGCGGGGGGGGGGGGGGGGAGATGGCTGATGTCAGCACAGCGACACCTACAGGCCACACAGTGAATCACAGGATCACATCCACACATCCCCCCCAAACATTCCTCACCCAGCATCACCACACATAGAACTCCGGTAGGGCGCGCGTCCCGGCAACCATCGCCATGACAGCAGGCACATGAACAGACACGCACACAGAGAAGCACAGAGGCACGTTTCTTTTTTTTTGTTTTATTTTTTTTCCCCGGAGAGGAGGCAGCTGTAGGTCAGGATGAGCAAGCACCTGTGAGCTGGCTCCGCGTACCTCCTTTGACGCCGGTGGAGATGAGGATGGGAGGGAGCCCGTCCCTGGGGATCAGGTTGATGGAGCTTCCCACAGGGCTCCCCAGCTGTGCTCCCGGGCCCTGGGCCGAGGGGGCGTGGCCAGCCTGCGGGGACGGGACAGAGGCCGGGTCACTGTGAGGGCTGGGGAGAATGACCACGCCCAGATGGGTCTACATCAGAGCAGACTGTCATCACCTGAACATAAACCTGAACATAAAGCTGAAAGTATGAAGCACACTTGCTGCACTTGCTCCAACTAGGTTCCCACACCCAAGGCAATCTCTTAACTCACCCACTTCAGCTATGAAGTCAGTGCCCAGTACATTAAATCTTTTGGCAGATGCACAATGTTAGCAGCAATTATTTCACAGAAATATCACATGAAACACAACACATGAAACTGCTGTTGCAACACTCATCTCCAGGCGTGATTTGAGCATGCCCTTTCATGTTCAAAAGGCTGGTGTCTTACACAGCGGCACAGCAGACAGCCACACCTTGCGTGCACACACACACGCTGAAACTGCACTTACTGCGGGTACAATAAATAGTAAATAGGGTAGGGGTAGGGTAAATAGCGAGATAAATGTTAAATGACCTCCGACACGTTGGCCGCAGAGGGTTTGCCAGTGTCCTGTGATACAGTCAGCGTTCCCACAGGGGCGGGGCTGGCGGCCGGCATGTTGGAGGAGTCTGCCACTTCCCCGTTGGGCAGGATCCCGTCCGCAAACCACACCCTCCTCTGTTCCCGTGGTAAAGACCCTGCAACAGCAGGTAAAAGGACATACAAACTCAGTCACTGTCACTGTTAACTGGTTTCAGACTTGATAGCTGTAACCAAATGCAGAGCAATGCAGAAATGTACTGCTGCGGCAATAAAGCCAGGCTTCAACACCGAATCGCCGGTCACCCCCCTCAGCTATAAGGACCTTATCATTATTACTTCTTCAATTACCTTATCTAGTGGATCCACAGAGCGCTAACAGACACTAGTGCAAATTTAAGAAGGTCTTCAATAGCAGGCTCAGGTTTTTTTTTTTTTTATGTTTTTCGCCTTCATATAACCCTTCTTGGAATCGCCACGTCCGTTAAACATCGTATATTAGGCTCGCAGGCTCACGCAGAAGCGCTGAGCTGAGACAAACGCAATCCTCCAGCACACTCGCAGGCAGCCAGCAGCGATTTTTCACACTACGAGTCACGCCGCGCGCCGTGGCGGAGAGGGTGGCAGTTGGAGGATAGGTGCTACTCCACTGACGTCTCACAGAGCACCCCCGCAGACCTACCCACCCCTTTCCCTGGGGAGAAAAAGCCAATCTGCTCTGCGACTCTGCGCTGACCCCGGTGACCGTCAGCAGACAACACAACCGGTCTCGAACCCCTGTCGCAGGGCTCAGTTTGCACTCAAAACAGGTGCCTTGAAGGCTTCAACACTCAGGAGCCTGTACTTCTCTTTTACAGAGATTCATGTTTGTTTACAGAGAATTAAACTATTCCCTTGGGTCCTCAAAATTGAGAGTCAGTAAATGGATGCATTTTGCTGAGCTCATTAATGTAAAAATGACTGTGACATTTCCATTCTATATTTTTGCTACCGCTTACTTGATATTCAACAGTTACCGATTCAAAACCAACAGCGGCGCGGCGGTTTGTTCAGCACTGTTTAAACATTCCCTCCATGCGAGCCAATCAGAATCAGCACGCCTCTCCAGACGATCAGAGGGCGTGCAGGGGCGCTCGCGGGCGTACCTTCGTTGCCCGGGTGCTTGAGGACGCCGACGGGCACCATGACGGTGGGCGGGGGCGAGCTGAGCGCCCCAGAGGCCTGGGCCTGCTGAAGAGGGGGGATGGTGGAGCAGTACTCCGCCGGGTTGTTGGGGTTTGGGCTCTGGTTACACCCACTCACCATGTTCTCCCAGGACTGAGCTGAGAGGGAGAAGGAGAAGGGGAGAGGGAGGAAGAGAGGGAGGGAGCGGGAGAGGGGGAGGGAGGGAATTAGGGAGAGATGGATAGGGATGGAGAATGGTGGGTTTACTAAGAAGAGAGCCTGGTCCCCGCATGACAGCACTGCAGTTAAAGACTATGACTGTAGGGGTTACGAGTTAAAACTCCAGACACACAAGGGAAATCACTGGCAGCACTCCACAATAACTGGAATAAATGCATGAGTATATAAGACTCAATCCATTAGTTTTCAGACAGGGCAAAGAAAAAAGAGCAAGGAAAAGTAACAATGAAAAATACAATATTTCTTAAAATACACCAAGGCTTTCAATTTTGGACAGGTATAGCACAAAAACTACCAAGGACTGAGCACTTCATCCTCTACTGTTCAAAGACGATACACTGTGTAATAGGAAAAGGTCCTATGAAATGGTTCAAGAAAAATACTGCCATATAAACAGGTTACAGAAAACAAAATAAATGACGACTAACTGTTTATTCATCATCACGTTGTCAGATTGCAATTTGGTCATTTCACATTTACAAAATTACAGCCTAATGCAGTTCCTTACCAAAGAAACAAAGCGTGCACGCTGTGTCTCTAGACAATCATGCAGAGTGTCAGGATGCAGACGTGAGTGTGTGTGTGAAGGAGCCCTTTCCCTGCCTGCTGCCGGTCGGCTCCGCCCCCCCCGTACTCACCGTTCATCAGGGCTGAGTGACAGGTGATGCAGACTCGCGCCTCCTTCCTGTCCATGTACATCAGCCGGGACTTCAGGCTGCAGCAGGCCGCACAGAACACCTGCAGGCCGGGGAGACGAGAGGAGAGGCCGGGGGTCAGCCAAAATGCCGCTGGAGCTGACACTGTACCCGAGACGCCGGGGGTCACCCAAACTGCTGCTGGAGCTGACACTGTACCCGAGACGTCGGGGGTCACCCAAACTGCTGCTGGAGCTAACTGTGCCTGAACCCGAGAGGTCAGGGGTCACCAAAACTGCTGCTGAAGCTAATACTGCCCACGTCCGAGAGGCCAGGGGTCACCAAAACCGCTGCTGGAGCTACCACTGCCTGAACCAGAGAGGCCAGGGGGCCACTCAAACTGCTGGTGGAGCCAACACTCTCTCAGACAAACTGAGCCCCACCCCCCTCCAACTGCGCTACCTGAGCCCTGGTCCGATCCCGGAGCGCCGCGGGGTGTCTACGGGCATGTGCATTATACCAGAAATGCACTTAGCCGCCACAGCAATAAACCCTGTCTGCGGCCCTGCACGGCATTCAGAGACACAGGAAGTTCAGGACACACTGGCAGCAAAGGCAAAAGCTGCAACTCACAAACTAACAGGCCCTCTGCCACCATTCATACCGGTAGCTGCAATGTCATGGGGCGGCAGTGTGGCACAGCGGTAAGGAGCAGGTCTCGTAACCTAAAGGTTGCTGGTTCGATTCCCTGCCGGGGCATTGCATCCATTGTACCCTCGGGCTAGGTAGTTAACCCACAATTGCCTCGGAAAATATCCAGCTGCATAAATGGTTAAAATGGAATGTAATGCATACATATTTCATATTTGGCTTCTTGTTTGTACCAAATGTGTTGTAAGCCAGGTGCAGTAATGTAATGCACACCTCATATGTATAATTATTAATCACGCATGTATCATTTGTGAGGAGGAGCTAGCAGGGACTGTCCTTAAGGAGTCCCACTACAGGACGGCTCAAGGAGAAACACCAAACGCGAATCTCTCTGCTCGGGACCCGTGAAGGACGCGGTGAAGGAGACGTCTAAATGGAACGCCTAGCAAACGCCTGCTCCGCTGGGGAGCAGAGGATGCTGGGAACATGATGAGAGCAGTGGGGAGGGACAGCCTACGTCCCTGAGAATGAGATTAAGAGGATCAGGAGGAGCTGGCACACTGCGCTCAATCTCCCTCACGTGCCAATCTCCTTCCGGTACGCAGAGCTGCCACTGCTGCAGCCGGGGCCCCGGGCAGATTCACAATCACAATGCACACACAGCTGCATATCCCTCCCCCCCCCCCCCCCCCCCCCCCACCAGACCCGGAACAACAATGCATGTGCAATTACACAACACTGCCACCCCCCACCAGACCCGGAACAACAATGCATGTGCAATTACACAACACTGCCACCCCCCACCAGACCTGGAACAGCAATGCATGTGCAATTACACAACACTGCCACCCCCCACCAGACCCGGAACAACAATGCATGTGCAATTACACAACACTGCCACCCCCCACCAGACCCGGAACAAGAATGCATGTGCAATTACACAACACTGCCACCCCCCACCAGACCTGGAACAAGAATGCATGTGCAATTACACAACACTGCCACCCCCCACCAGGCTGGTAATCACAATGCACATGCAACTACTGCACCTCACTGCACTTCTGGTGAGAATGCACGTTCAACTGCAAACTATCATCCCCTGCAATCACACCTCCCCCCCCTCCAAGAATAACAAACAAAATTGTGCTCTTGTGTCACCGCACATAAAATTGAATAAAATTTAAAAAAAAGAAAAATTCAAAAGAAACTGCAAAAGACCGCAACAACACAAAGACGGTAACAGAAGGAATGCGGGGAGTCAGCTGCACACACGCTGCGCGCCGCCAGCGGTGGCGGAGACACTGCAGAACCGGGGAGATAATCCGAACCCCCCGGTTAGCGCGGCTTTACCACGCTGTACACGGGAGGGCCGGAGCCCAGCGCACTGAATCAATACGAAAGCCAGCGCCGAGCCTAATGAGGGCTTATCCCGGCCTCCGAGACGGATCCCGCGAGCTCCGCCGGCTCTGCGCGGCTCTGCGCCGCTCCATTCGCCGGCCCCCCAGGGGAAATTAGGACTGTTTACAGCACCCGTCCCAGTGTTTACAGAACAGAGACAACAACAGGACACCTCCTGCCCCGAGCATAATACCGCCATTCTGTTTTTCCCCAGCTCTGAGCCGGCGCTTCACAAACACACACCGCTTCCGACCGCCACACTGCCTCCATCAACAAACACGCACACGGCTCTCAAGTAGTTTTCATTTAAAAAAACATATAAAAATAAACCTTACTTTTAAACTGTAGTATTAAATGTAATTTAATTATCCTGGGAATGTAGTATTACCCCAACAAATACTTCTACAGTGCTATTACAATCAAAGAGAAAACGGTGGCAAAGGAAGCTGCAGCGGGCCACCCACCTTCCCGCAGGCCCGGCAGTGGTGTCTCCGCTTGGTGAAGGTGAACTTGACCTCGCACTTCATGCAGACGGGGGCCTGGGAGTCCGGCACCCACACCGGGGCCACCTCCCCCAGGGTGCTCGGGGGCCTTTTGGACAGCACCCCCATGTGGCCCGCCTGGAGGTCGTTGTCAGGGCTCTCGGAGGGCAGCTGCAGGCCGGAGGGGGCGAGGAGGGCCCCCGCGTCGCCGTCCCCGTTCACGGTGGCGCCGCCCGCGTCCTCGGCGTACGCGTCCCCGCCAGCCCGGCTCTGCGCCTCCAGGTTTTTGTTCTTGCCGTAGGCGCCGAGCTCGTTCTGGACCTGTCCCGACAGCGGCCGCGGGATCTGCAGCTTGAGGGTGACGGGTTGTTTGGGGCGCGCCCCTCCGTAGGGCACGCTGACTGGCTGCAGGGAGCTGTTGTTCAGTTTGTGGGACGGGCCGTCCGCGCCCCGGGCCTGCTCGTAGCTCTCTTGCTTGCTCTCCTCCATCTCCTTCTCCTCCGTCACCGAGTCCTCCTTGGAGGGGGGGTTCTGGGAGGGACGGCAGACACCCGCACCCCCTGATTCCTCTACATCCAAGCCATTATGAAGGGAGTCCTCAGGATGGGGGGACCCTCTATCAGAAGGGTCCGTTAGTCCCGTGTCTCCCTGACTGCCCTCTGCCTCCTGGGTCTGGCCCGCTCCAGGCCCAGCCCGGGTCTCCTGGCCCGGACCTGTGAGCCCGCCATTCGCCAGCGGCCGGGTCGCTTCTCTCGGTCCCGTAACACTGCCGTTGGAGATCCTCTCGGGATGAGCTTTGGCGTCGGCAGCGGCGGCTGGTTCGGGGCCGCAGAGGGGGGGCGCCATTTCCGCGCCCCCCTCCCCGGGGCTCCCCCTCGGCACCTCCAGGTTGCGTTCTCCCTTCGGCGAGCCGATGATGCTGCTGTGCTCCGGAGGTTCGCTCAGCGCACAGTCCTCCACGCTCAGCACGCCCCTCCCCTGGTCCTCCCCCACCCCAGAGGGAGACTCTTTACAGGCGGACGTCACCTCATCCGCAGAACCCCCTGACCCTCCCTGGGGGGCGTCAGGGAGGTCCGGAGGGACCCCACGTTGATTTGGAAGCAGAACTTCTCGGCGGGTCCCATCATCGTCGGGGGGCAGCTCGGCGCACCCGTTGAAATCGGGGCTGGAGGGGCAGCCATTCTCCATGCTTGGAGATGGGACGCTCCCACAGTCGCCCCTCGGCACCCCCCTCTCCTCAGATGCGGCCGGCGCCGGCCCATCTCCGCTCACCAGCTTCCCGATGTTGGGCTGGGGGGACAGCGGGCTGCGGACCTCGGCGCGGCCCTCGGGGGGGCCGTCCCACTCGCTCCCATTCCCCGACTCCTTCTCTGTCTCACCGGGGCTCTCAGGGAAGGGCTTGAAGTTGAGCGGGGGCTCGCGGGGGCTGAAGTCTGGGTGCGCCAGGGCAGGGTTCAGGGATAGCAGGTGGGCCGGCGGAGCCAAAATCTGGGTCCACTTTGCATCGGAAAGGGTGGGGGTGTCTGTCTCATCTGCTTAAAAGAAAACGCAGTGAAAGAACTCATTAAAAACTACAGCAAACGCATAAAGCGGACAACCGCTGAAGGAGGGGAAAAAAAAATTTGCACAGCATCACAATTACTTTCATATTAGCAGTTAAGAGGATTAGCGTATTCTCTGAGATGGGCCAAATACCCGCTTAAAGTGGGTCTCTGCAGACGCATCAATTAGCAGCGAGACGGAGGACAGGCAGTTTGGGTAAGGAAGCTCCCGCTCCTGCAGACTCTCTCCTGCCAGGGCCTGCATCGTCTTGCCTGGGGAGTTATTTCTGCACACAGTGTGGAGTATGAGGAGGCTGGGTAAATAAATGAGAAGAGGGTAGCAGAGGCTGAGGGAGCTGGCACTACTCCGGGAGGGGGGGGGTGGGGGGTGATGTTCACCTCTGCAGTGCATTCTGGGCCCTGACCTAACCTCGCTGTAGCCCCGCCCCCTGCCTCGCTGTCACTCCACTCCCTCCTTTCAGCCTCCTGCAAGGCCCCACATGCTGTCACAAACACAGATACCAATCTGACACGGAAACACTTTGCAATGGGGGCAGGGATTCCATTCCACACCAGACACTCTCCTGCAAGCGCTCATACATGCATGGGCACAAACACACAGACACACAGCACCCACACACACACACACACACACACACACTCACACACACTCACACACACACACTCACACACACACACTCACACACACACACTCACACACACTCACACACACTCACACACACTCACACACACTCACACACACTCACACACACACACAGCACCCACACACCCACACACTCACACACTCACACACTCACACACTGAACACTCCCCTCCCTCCCCAGTTTGCCAGCGGCCTGTGAAGCCCGATTTGCATTCTCTCACAGGGCCGTTCATGTTGCAAGCGCTGCACTGGCTGCTGACCCAAAATGGCCGTGCCAGCATGTCTGCCCGCCCGTCCCCCACCCCCCACAGGAGGACGCAGGAGGAGGAGAGCCGCTGCCATTACACACGGAGCCGCAGCAACGCCGCAGAGAGCGTGCGTGCGTGTGTGTGTGTGAGTGTGTGTGTGTGGGTGCTGTGTGTGTGTGTGTGTGTGTGTGTGTGTGTGTGTGTGAGAGTGTTAGTGTGTGTGTGTGTGTTCGTGTGTGTGTGAGTGTGTGCGAGTGCTGTGTGTGTGTGTGTGTATGTGTGCGTGAGAGTGTTAGTGTGTGTGTGTGTGTTAGTGTGTGTGAGTGTGTGGTAGTGTGTGTGTGTGTGTGTGTGAGTGCGTGTGTGTGTGCACGTACATGTGCCCATGCATGTGCGAGTGATGGAACAGAATCACTGCCCTCAGTGGGAAGCGTTCAGGCGATAGATCAGGTCTCTGGGTTTGCAACAGGCTGGCCGGAACACCTCAGGTCCCCAGCGGCAGAGCGCTCTGACCCTGCACTGCAGCCGCGCCCAGCCCCTCTGTACGGCCTTGAAGGAGAAAATTCCTACTCCGGCCCTCACCATCCCCACCACAGACAGCCCGGACAGCGGGCAGCATCCCCGCACCGCCCGAGACGGAGGGAGCGATGCATTCCGTCCGACCGCCCACGCCGCTTAATCTGATCACACCACACACAGATCAATGCCAGCTTCAGCTTCAAACGCTGAGGCCACGATCAAAGCCTACACGTTCAGGAAGGCTTGTGATACGTCCTCGCCAGCGTGTCTTACAGGAAATCAGAGAATGCCCAGCGTGGGCCTATCTGTGAGCGTGTGCTTCCACTCTCTCCTGCCGCCTCATCCTGAAAAACGCCACCGCTGCAGCAACGGAGCCCGCGATCCCCATGCTCTCCCCGCCGAAAGCCACCGCTCTCCACCAAATTAATCATCTGTCAACAAGCGCGCCCCTTTTTCCCTCGCACGTATTACTGCCGTGGAATTGCTCTGAACCGATCCGAGCGTTTGACACAGATTTGTAAATTTGCTGTTTGCTGAATAAGGAGCTGACTGAGGGAAAGCACCAACTTCTTAAAGGGGCCTCAGCATCCTTTCCAGAAGCTCCGGGCCTTTCTCCCAGCAGAGCTGAACCTGCCTGCTTGTTCATGTACATTACAGCAGGTGCTTCAAAGATCCACTGAAGCAAAATTATTTATTATTATTATTAGGATTATAGTAGTTACAAGCCCTGCTCCTTACAGCACAGTGGTAAGGAGCAGGGCTCATAATCGAAAGGTTGCTGGTTCGATCCCCTGCTGGGTCACTGCTACTGCACCCTTTTGCAAGGTACTTATCCCAGAATTGCCTTAGCAAAATATCCAGCTGAATAAATGGATAACATGTCAAAATTGTAACCTATGTATATCACTCTGGATGAGAGTGTCTGTTGAATGGCAATAATGTAATGTAAGTGCATCTAATGAAGTGACATGTAAAGTTGCACAATGTAATCATCTATGTCCACCAGTAGCCCATCCTGACGGTATACAGATCAGCTGATCTGTTCTGAGGTGATGTTTGTGAATCAGCGGCACATCACAGGCACGGCAGTGGTGCCTCACCTTCGTTCTGCTCGAACTCGTCCAGCACCTTGTCCAGGTTGAAGGCTTCTGCCTGGAAGTAATTCTCCATGGGTGAGGAAGCTCCAGCCTGCCGAGCTGCTGTCTGGGCCTGGGGGAGAGAGAGACAGAGGTCAGGGAAGGGGCCCGATCCGGAGGACTTCAGCAGCACCGCCCTGCCCGCGCAGGCCGTGACAGCGGAGTGACACATCAATCTCGGCTGCTTTCTGCGTAATGAAAACAAGGCGGCGGCAGGCGCGTGTTGCGGTCGCGTGTTACGGTCGCAGATTCTCTCGGCTTCCCCTCGAGTCCCCGGCGCAGTGGGTCACGACGCTGGAACGCGGCTTTCATCACCGCGGAACACAGAGCCGAAGCCGCGATCTGATGCAACCGCGCGTCATCGGCGGGGGGTTACAGCGCACCGCGGTGCTCAGAGAGTGCTTTCGGGAGAGAAGAAGCCCGCTACCACGCGCTCGTGCAGCGGCATGAGTAACGTCACACAAAAGCCAGCGAAAGCCGAGATGCAGGCTTTTTGGGACATCGTGTACTAATGCATGTTCAGGCGCGATCGGAGAGACATGAATGAGGTGACATCACGGGTGCCCTTCGGGAGTGCGCCCTGGCAGAGAAGCAGGATGAAACTCAATCTGAAAGCGTGTCATAAAGAGCGTGAACTTGAGGTTGCAACAAAAAAAAAAAAAACACACAATTTTCACTTCTCCAGTCTTAACACTAACTTCCAGTTTCTGGAAAAGGGTTAGCTCCACCTTTAATTACGGGCATTTGAACGGTACACTGCCCTTAACATTAAATCACCTACCATTTCCCATATACTTCAGTTTTATTTTTTAACAACTCCAGTTGTTTAACAGAGTCAGCTGGGTGTAGGCTAGGCGTGATTGAGCACCAGGATAAAGGAAACTTCCCATGCTGAGAACTGCATTGTTTTACTATATCCAGCATATGATGTAATTGTGTTTCACAATTTCACTATATTCACCACATGCTATGATTAACTTTTACTATATCCAGTACATGACACGATGCATAAATAAACTATATATGTGAATTCTAAACACCACCCTGAGTGGGAGGGTGGAGGAAGGATAACAATCAATGTTAAAACACCTGACTGAGGGGTAACAGACATATTTAAATAATCAATGCTCAACCCACTGAACATAATTATGTCATTACATGTACAGTTAAGTATAAGCATTACATATCGCTTTACATATACACACATATAAGCGTTTTTTTCCCCTCTCAGTATAACACTCCCAGAAGCCGTTCTGGAGCATAGCCACAGAGCCACAGTGGAGGGTAAGCGGTAATAATTACTGCCATGCTGAGGGAGAGAGAAGCACATATGGCAGGCTGCAGACTTCACCGAACAGGGACATGTGCGCATCCCTGCCCAACCTCCAGGCCCCCCCGGCATCGCAATACCGCCGCCGCCACGCGCTACAGTCCGGCAAGGGTGCGTACCAACCGCGGAGGGAGTGTCAAGCTCAGGGCCTCTTATGCACGCCTCTGCATCCTCATTAAAAGCAAGGTGGCACGCGAGTTCAGACAATGAATTCTAACAGAGGCAAAGTTTCCATCCAGAAGCCTTGCTGCCTTAATGAAAAGCTCTTTGCTTTCACACCCTCGCCATGCAGGTCATGGACAGCAACATCATCTGAGACTGAGGTGAAGTGAGAGGTGGCAAGCAACAACACCGCTCTGGTCCCGGTTTGGACTGGTCTTGGGCTGGGTTACGATTGGCCGTGACCTCCCAGCCGGTGCTTCCGGTTGGCTCTCTCACCTGCTCACAGGTCCTCTTCAGCAGTCGCAGGGGAACACGCTGAGGCCTCTCGCCGGGCTGTCAGTCTTTCCGGTCACGGACACGCAGAGCACCCATACCTGCAGCGGGAAACGGCGAAACGGGAAGGGGTCAGGGCGGAAAGCAGGAGGGCCTGAGAGAAGAGGCCTGCGCCTGGGCAGGTACGCCTCAAAACCACAGCTGCAGAGAGCAGAGCTGACTGCAGCACACAGAACACAGGCGGCCGCCGCCTCCTTACCGACGGGGACGGGGACGCGGACGCGCTCAGCGCTCAAAACTGCAGAGTTTCACTTTACAGCTCCGCGCATTAGCAGGAGGGCCGCCGAGCAAAGGCGCGAGGCAGACGCTCGGCCCGAGTCACAGTTTAGAAAGCAGCAGAGTCAACACATTTCCAGCTTAGCGAAAGACACCATACACCACACCGGCTGCACGCAATCCAATAGGATATGGAAGTGAGAGAGGAGAAGTATTAAGACACAAAGCAAGTGTGTGTGTGGGGGGGGAAGGCAGGTTCCATTAAAATGCCTTGAGGGGGGAGAACACCCACATCACACACACACACACACCCCCCTCGATCTGTGTCTCAGTGGATCGGTCCAAGTCATGCATGCGCTAACGCCAGCTCCTAAATCATTAAAAGTGAGCCCATCACAGCATTAACAATTTAATTAGCCTACATAATCGCCCCTGCGGTAGAGAGGCCCTGGTGGACTAGTTCAGGCACACATTACATCAGGGTAGAGAACAGGTGGCTACGAGGGGACCATGAAGTAATACATTACATTACATGAGTTTAGCAAGACGCTCTTATCCAGAGCAACTACCAGCACAAAAGAACAGGAGTGTATCCATTCAAGTTGAATGAGCAACAGTGTCAGAGCAGGCTGACAACACTCCCAGACCAGTGTGGAGTGTGAGCGTAACACCACTCAAGCCCTACCACAAGTTAACTAGCGCACCCCGACTAGGCAACAGAAGCCAAGTACAATACATCGCAACACTACTCATGATACAACCATTTCTGTAACAGGGGTTCACAGCACTGAACTGTACCAGGAAGCAAAGGGTCACCTGGCCTTACTCCCTGATCTTGACTCAGATCCGACATCACATCCGGTGACAAATATCCTGGAGACTGAAACTGCATGTACAAGTGCTCAGCAATCCAAACAGCAAGTGATTCACCCACATATTCAGCACACAGCATGGATTCCTCAATACATAAGGGACAAGAGGCTACCGCCCTCCCTACAATCCAAAGCATATTTATCTCTGTTACGCCAACAGCTGTCACCACATGTATAAAACAGTGGCTGAACAAGGCAAGTCCAACACACAGCTGGTGAGCCAGGCTAGCAGCCACCGAGCCAGTTCAATTGCACAAGAGCTGCGGGCACAAGGACCGTGGCCGGGATCCCAGCACAGTGGTAATTGGTCACAGATCGTATGTACTCAGCGTCTGGTGAGAGAGGGCTTTGTACTGGCGTGGTCATCAGCCGTGATGTTGGAAACGCAACATCATCGGTCTTGTGAGTCACGGCTTGTTTTCTCCTAGAGGCCTGAGTGAAAGGGTCATCTCTGGACCTGGGCCCAGCCGTCCATGGCTCACTTCCTGTCTCCGCGATGCAGCTCTCGTACGACATCTCCACGGCAACAGGGAGGGACTTAGAAACAGACCGTGTGTCTGCGTCGTTGTCGTCTCCTCCTGCCAAAACTCTCCCTAGAGCTGGTTAGCGGAGGGTGATGATAAGCCACCTGACTGGCTCGTTGCCGTGACCGAGTGTCGCCCTGACAACCAGCCCTTTCATCGCCGCTGGTTTGGGCAACCACACAGGTTCCTACAGCACTGCACATCCCTCCAGATCACCGAGACTACTCAACCGGTCCACGCTGCGGGCGGGGACCTGAGCTTTATTAAGATTTAATTACCCTGCCACTACTCTGAATAATGCATCGCCATGCAAAACAGCTGAAAGTGCTGCATTTTTAGCATTTCACCTGAGGTTACATCACCCTGGCCCCGGGAAGCCATTTCTGGTGTCCGGTCCAGTTTGAGCTTATCCCTGTCACGCGCTCTTCCTGAAAGGACTTCCCACATCCTGAGGGAAGCGGGACCTGGGAATGCGTCCAAAAGAAATAACTGAAGAACTTCAGCAAAGTGATCTCAAGTCATATAGGCCTTTATCCAAAGCTATGCATGAAATGCTATCTGCATGTCCTCTGGGGAGTAGGTATATGTCTGAGTGTTGGTGCGTCTTCAGTATACTTGTGTAAAGAACACTGTGTTCCCTCTTCAGGGGGATGCCCTCTGAAATGCTCAAAGGTTAAAAGGTAAGCGCTAATATTTTTCAGAGACAACAAAAAGTGCGTGCCGTCCTTTTACACAAAAAGCAGCCGGGAAACAATCCATCATTAGAATTCGTTAATGAACACAGGCAAGCGTTTTTGCCCTTCTGAAGGGAAATGCTCTGAGCACGCTCAGGAGTTTTACGCAGTGTCAAACAAGAAAACGCAAGTCAAGTTCTGACATTTCAGGCTCAACCTCCTTGATCCACCCACGTCGATGTGACAAAGCTCCTCAGCTTTCTGTTTAACGCCACTGTCATCTACGCGTTCAGATTTACCGCAGATGTGATTAAGCTGAAATTGGTTCTATACGCAGCGTGAAAAGGATGCAAATGTCAAAGCTCTCGACACGCACCGGAGATCTGCCTTCCCAAACAAAATCAGATCAGCTGGCATTAATGTATGCATTTTAATCACCCAACCAGTCTTGTAGAGTTATGAAAAAGTCAGTAATTATCATAATCAAGAATGCTTCACCTTTGAGGTCTGTGCAAAACCCAACTACTTCGTAAAGTAATATGCAAAACAGTGTGGGAGGCAGCATTGTGCGAGAAGTTATTTTGAGGAAATAACCATCATTTTACTTTCTCAATCTAACTGCAAAGCGCTTTGTACTTCACTTTGAGTAATAACATATGTGCAACTATCCTATTCCTCCATGTTGTAACCAGTAAAACCAACAGGCCAAATCTGAGCATTTCATGTCAAAGAAATTCTGGCCCAGACAGTAGCAATGCACTTAAGTCTGCTCCCCAACTACTGAACTGGACTTGGTATTTCTTGGCATCATTTTTAAATGACTTCCCACCAGCAAACAGGCAATATCTCCCGCTTGCTCCAAATAGGATTCTTCCTTTTTTTAAGTTAATGGGGGGCTGAAACCTGGCTGCCAGCATCCCTTCCTGTCCGAGAGGTTGGCTGACCCATGTTTTTGTTTGGGATCCGAAAGTGTTTAGCGCTTACACTCCGAGGTTCACCGCCGTGCCTCAGGAGGAGCGAGACAATGCTTGGAGCTCCGCCGGCCGGTTTCAGCGTTTACAGGCTGCAGTTCCTGTTATTGTGCCTCCTCCCCTCCGCCATCCCGCCAGGCCAAGCGATGAGGGGAGGTGACAGGAAATGGGCTTTGATTGTTTCCGCCATTTATGAACGACCCCGCAATCACTCGCCTGCTCCTGGAAGCAGGCTTGGATGAACTCAAAAGCTCTGACCCACCCAACATTCCTGAAGTGCAAACCATTTGCAAATGGCGAAGTATGCTGTGTGCTAGTACTCCACCCCCAACAAAAATATTCATGCCATAACCACTATGATTTTAATTGGCAATGACATAATGCAATTCCAGATATACAAGATGTGGTACAAGCTAGTGAAGGCAGACTATCAATGCAGACTTATCAATGCATTCCTACGCTGGTGGCAGGGGAGGCATCTTCTTCACCTGATCCTTCTTAAGATATTTAAAGGGGAACAGTGAATGTGACGGAGTTACACTCTCCACTTTGATTCAGAGCTGAGGAGAGCTTGAGAAGCCAGCAGTTGGCCCGTCACAGTGTGGGACGTTTGTGGAGAGGCTCCACCACCAACATCAGCAGCCGTTACGAGGTTATTTTCAGGGCTTTGATCTGAATTTAACATGAAACGACAAAAAAGGAGAGCAGGAAAAAAAGCACCCAAGTGAGAGCAAACGCACTCGGCGAGTGATGTTATAACTACTGACAGAAGAAAGTGACCTGACATCCCAGGAGACGTCTACTGGGGAAAGCAACAGGAAACGCTGCCGTGAGGTTCGGCTCCTCCGACTGCAGGTACGACGGCAGCTTCTCCACCTCCACCTCCATCTCCATCTCCACCTCCCGTTCCTGTATTCACAGGCGGTCTCCTCACTCTGTTCCAGAGCACGCACCCTTCAGTTATGACAGCAAGAAGCATCGAGAACACTGAAACCTGGCCCGTGTCCAAGCAATCTGGCTCCATGGAAGGTTTTGGTCCCTCAGTCTGGAGCCACTCTGTACGTTCCTGCTGCAGTGTTTCACACCCAGAATCTTCCCGTTGTGCTATACGGGAGGGAAGGATGAATGCAGGGGGATGGATGATCACACCGAGGCATAACTGGGATTCCAATCTTGCATCATTTGACACATAGCGAGAGAATCCTACGCAATTACAGCCGACTCCGAAGCACACATGAAACGAGCTGTCAAGAACGGTGGAGTTCTGCCAGACTTATGCAAATGCCCCTCTCCCAATGCGGGGGGAATTTACAGAGAAGGCCATCGGTGGCAGCCAATCAAACGCGGGCGAGGATCCTCAAGCTCCAGATAGAAGAGAGAGAGTTTTTTCCTCCATATGCAGGAGTGGCTGAATTTAAATATCAATCCCTGCATTTAATTACTGTCATGAATATACAGCGATGCTTCCCAAGAGTCAAGGGGAAAAAAATGGAAAAACAATGACCCTGAGGATTTGACAATAAAAAAAGGAATTTTCCAAGTCTACATTCCTGTAGCCCACACATAGGTGCAGGAATCTATCGGATATCAAAGTAACACTTCTCTCTCCTGTGGACCGGGGCGAATTCCCACTGAAGTACACTGGGGAGTCTTCCCCCCCATGCTACAGTAGGGTAACTCTGGTGCTGTGTTGCCCATGATCCCAGCGGGCTCTTTTCCCATGTTAGAACTAGGAGCTTGAATGAGGAAGTAGGAGAGCGGCAGTGTTTTCACCCGCTGCTCTGGGAATGGATCACACCCCAGGCTGATTAGATGATGTTCGAGTTGCACAAGACTTAACACTGATGGCTTAAGATATCATTCCAATGAAATTCTTTTTTTGTCTTACACCAGTACCAGTAATGCTACCTAGCATACACTGTATCCTATACAAAGGCTATATTTCTATTGGAACTGTATGACCACAAGCCTAGCATCTGATTGTCAGGTTGGGAACTGTATTAGACTATATTACACAGACATAGGAAAACCCACAAAAGTGGTCAAAATGTTGTTTTATCAGGACATTTACTCAAGTCCTTGAAAACAAGACCCACTGAATCTTCTTTCCACTGTTCACTTGTGCTGACACAATGATGTGTTAAAATAACTTTGTGTTAATGCATAGATATCTCCATGCATACACTACAGATGCTAGTCTAGTTAACTATTCTGACCGAAAAGTCACACTCTCAAAAAAATTAGGCCTATACTTTCAAGTGCTTCTGAATGTCCAGCCATTTCTCCCTGCGATTATCAGTGAAGCATACCTGCAGTAAGTTAGCTCACGAGGTTGGGCGTACTTGGCTAGCCTAAAAACAATCGCTATAAACAATTATTCCACGTAAATTGCATTAATCTCTAGACTGCCCAAAACTAGCATTGCCACAGATCATGCATAAATATCATGAAAAACACACCCCTGCATTAAAAATGTCGTTGCAAAAAACCCATCTGAAACGGGATTCCCATAGTTTTTACCAGAGCTATCAAATAAAGCGAAGAGGGGGTGGTCAAAGCAAACTTTCATGAACCACGTTCACCACTAAGGAACACGCCTGGTTCCACCATAGTTTGAGAGTTATGACGAGCGCATCAAATAAAACGATTATGCAAAAAGGCATGCGAGGCGACGGCACCGCAAACGACTACTGTCCGAATCAACACGCCGCAGGATGGATTAACCGCGGCTGTCCAAGCTAACCTCAGACCTTCTTCTCACTTAGCAACCTGCCTAGGCCACATTTAAGTTTTCAAAATGTAGCTAACTACACGGATAACTTAGACAGCTAGCGTCTACCTCTGATCTCATGGTTTAAAAACCTAAACTAGTCAACTGCTTAGCCATTAGATGTATCATTAGCTCTTCATCAGCAACGCAAGATAGCACGGCGCCCAACGTAGCTAAAAACAGCGACCCTTACCTAGTATATCTGGAAAACATTACCAACAAGCAGCTAGCTAGCCCAGCTGCGGCTACAATTGTTTTCGTGAACTCCTGGGTCTGAGACGGCTGGGAACAGCCTCTCCTCTGCGGTGAGTTATGGATGTGTCAGCTCAACCACTTACGGAATGTCGATCCCCAATATTTGCGACGACCATCTTCACAGCTACACATTAATAAGCAAACACGGCTACAGTGACCATTTAAATACGCTACCCGATCACAGTTTGGCAGCTAAGTAGCAAGATAGTTTTCGAATAGTGTGGTATTCTCCACCAGGACGAGCATAAACAAGCTCGTCAACTACCTAGGCGGCGTTACACTAAATAAGAGCTAAATAATGCAGCAATAATCCACCGGCTCCAGCTAAAATGTCTGGAGACTCCCGCAACACCTTCTAAATGTTTCGCTTCGAGAAAAGACCATGTCCCTTTGCCTGGCTAGCACGCTAGCCACCGAGCTGTGTACGTTTTGGGGAAATATGTGAATGCTGGCAGCAAGCTAAAGGCTACACTGTCGACATTAAAATAGCTAAAAACACCACTGATCGGACGAAATAAAAAACAAACTCGCCCCGTCTTCACTTACAGAGAGGGTCCCTCATTTTCAGGCACCCAGCGGGCGCCGCGGAATTCTTCTGGGGGGCTCCAGCATGTCTTTAGCGGACGAGCTGTTCCAATCCTTCCAAACGTCTGTTTTTCTTTCTTTTCTGAATTTGTAAATCTCCTTTGTAACTGAGTGAACTCCTTGCGTCTCCGGGCTCTGGGCAGTAAGTCGAATAGTTCAGCGAGAGCGCACACGACCCCTCCCCCCCCAAAGATTTAGCGTACGGAAGGGTTACGAAGCCGTAGAGGGGCGGTCCATCTTGGCTCCGACACTGCGGTCACTGCGGTTCACTTTTGAACCAAAATGGCATCAGTTTCATAAGAGCCTCGGCTTTGATTTTCCCTCAGATTCACAAATTAATTAGGCGCTGTGGATCGTCGTGCGTGAGAGACAGCGCCCTCTAGGTCCGAGGAGATATAAACGCACCGCATCGTAGACGACAGTAAATATTGTGTGTAAAATGCAAGCTAACTTCTGGTTATGGATAGGTCTAACTCTACTACACAGTACATCTATACTGTATAATACAATCTTTTTCGACAAAACACGTCATAGTTTCGAGTAATCTCTACACGTAAATCATTAAATATCTAGAACACCTAGATTGTCAAAATAGAAACCTGCCAGTACATGATCAAGCTAGGAATAAGTCACAAATTTGTGATTAAGCTCTAATTTGGGGATTGAACATTCAGTGTATGATAGCTTACATAAAGTTATTTTAACATATCACAGATTGGGCCAGCACAAGTGAATGGAGGAAATAAGAATCAGTGGGTCTGCAACTCAAGGACACTGTATCTTAAGTAAATGTCCTGATAAAACAACATTTTGACCACTTTTGTGGGTTTTCCAATACCCATGTAATATAGTATATAATACATTTCCCAACCTGTCAATTAGATGCTGGGCCTGTGATCCTACAATTCCAACAGAAATACAGTATAGTCTGTGTGTAGATAACAGTATACACTAGATAGCATTAGCATAATGAATAACTGATTATCGGTATTCCCTAAGCAAACAATAGCACCAGAAACAAGCATTTTATGCCTCAAGACATAACACTGGTTTTTCAAGAGCAGAAACACAAGGCTTAGAAAAAGTTTCAGAAAAGGCTTTATGAATGTAAAGCCATTACTAGGCGTGTAAGGGCATGAGCGTTTGATAAGAAGAGGCCGTGTGGCCCGTCTACGCTCATAGTTCTGCATATAGTCTAGAGTGCATTTTGCACAGTGTCAAGTCTGGTCTTGAAAATTCCATACCTTCAAGCTGGTTTTGCCATTTGATGTAGCTCAAGTTCTATAAACATGTCGACTTGCAAAGAGGAAAATCGGCACCACCTAGTGGTATGTTACATATCTGTAAAAATTGATTCTTTTCAAAACCAAGTGGACAGACCTCTAGTCTCGTTACACAACTAACACAACACAAGAACCTGACAGAAGGTCCAACTTCAGTGCAGCTCCTAAATATATGTACTTTACCAATCCTATTCCTAAATAAGGTCAGAAGCCCTCAAGACAAAAAGGTGGCCTACAATCTCACCCCAAACCCTTGACACTACCAACACGCCAGCCTCCTACTTAATAAAAACAGCACCATATAGAAAAGGTTAATCAATTGATTTTATTTTGTGTTTCACAAAGAGGAAAAAAAAATTAAATAAGACTAGCGTTCTGCCTCGCCACTGTGATCATGGCCAAGACTGGCGATTCAGAGGTCAATTTTAACCATTGGGCATTATCTGGAGCTTTGCTGTTAAGAGCACAAGTCCTTCTGAATGGAGGATCCTGAAGCGGATTGCCGTTAAAAATACAAAAAAACGTCTTCAGTTGGTTGGTTGGTTGGTGGGTGGGTGGTGGTGCAATGCATCAGACTTTCTGATGGAGCAAGGAGCAAGGTGCTCTCACGACTGAAGTCCCCCCGAGTTGAAGTCCCCCCTCTTTGCCCGGGGGAAGCTTCAGTTTGCCTCATTTTTCGACGCCTCGTCAAAATTCTCTACAAGATCTGCAGAAACGAAGAAGAAGAGTTCAGAGTTGGTTCAGGAGCATCATTGTCCATGAACAATTCAATTTATTGAATGGACTCAAATTGAGCATTTCTTTGTGTTATTCCACTTTTTCCCCAGAGAAAAATAAAATTAACAGTACACACCGATACATCTTAATGACAAAGGCATTTTTAAGTCGTAAGAGATCATGAATGAAACTACATACTATATATTGTACTCGATTATCTTAATGTACACTGATATAATCCATACCTGGTACGTCGTCATCTTCCTCATCAATATCCTCTGCTTTGGGTGCTTTGTTGTCAAGCACTGCGAAGTTAAATAAAAATGTATCCAAATTAAAAAATATTCAATGTTTTCCTTTCAGCTTTGATTTAAATACACCCTTGATGATAAAATAAGCATTAACATGTCAATCCTTTTCATTTGCTCTGTTAAAACATATTTCTGAGGTGCATGCCTGCTTTCAAAACCATTTTTTCCATTGCTTTCAATGTTAAATGGATTCTCAGTGTCACAGGGAAACTGGTTTGTAAACTTTGAGATTAGTCATTTATCCATTCACTTTTTTAGCCATGTACTTTTTTGCCCTTCGGTGTACAATTTTAAAACAAATGAGTTAACCAATAATACCACATTCAGCTGCAGACAGCCAATCAAAGTCAACGGGACAGTACTGAGAAGCACGTCAAGCAATACCTTCAGCCAAACATCGAAATTTTGTGGAATACTTCATGGCGATTGATACGCTACACAGTGTATAGTATTGTAGCTTGCACTAACAATCAATGATGGCATTGTGGTCAAGCACACTATGTGCTTATTGAAAACTTTGGACTTGAGCAATAAATGTAATACTATAACGGTACAGTATGGTAATAAATCATATAAACTTGTTTCCTTTAACTGTGAACCACATGCAGTGTTCTTTGTTCACCTGCATGGCATCTCTACTGGATAATATTGAGACACTGCCGATATACTCTTTCAGAGGGGATACTATACATGTTACATTACATTACTGTCATACAGCTGGGTATTTACGGAGGCAACTGTGGGTTTAAATACCTTGCCCAAGGGTACAACAGCAGGGGGAGGGGAATCAAACCAACAACCTTTCGGTTGCTCCTTACCAATGTACTACACTTCCACGTGTTTCACTGTACACACACACACACTTTTTTTGAGCAGCAAGGGCAATGAAGGGGATTAAAATCCACCTATAATTAGCACCCCGTTTCACAAGAACATCACTAAAACAACCTCCCCCACAGGTGCGCCGGAGGCGCGGAGCTGGTCCCCACCCACCTTGCCGGGGGAACTGCTCGGCGAGTTTGCGCAGGCTGGTCAGGCTGTCGGCACCCAGCTGGCTGAGGATGCCTGGGAGCATCTCTGTCAGCTGCTTGGTCTCTGCGTGGCCCGTGATGGCGAAGGTGTTGGCGGACAGGGAGGCCTGCACCTTGGGGTTGTTGAAGTGGATCACCGTCCCGTCGTCCTTGATCATGTTCACCTTGAGAGGGGCAGATGACGCTGGTCAGTGACAGGCTCTCACTGTGGTTGCCAACCTACATTTCACCTTCAGAGCTTAATCATATAAAATAGTTAAATTCAGTATGAACTTTTCATTTCAAAATACAGGTTCACCCCAAAACAATGCCCACATCTTTAGTACTTTGTGCTGTACGCTTCACTTACATCTCCTAATGGCCTGTCAGTGCCTTTAGATAAGTGCCCCGGGCAAATAAATATAAATGTCAGCTTTAAGAGTTTTCTCAGACACTCACTCTGCAATGTGACGGGCCACTTACCTCCTCGATGCCGGCGATGTTGTTCACGGCCAGCTTCTTTAAAGAGCTCTGCAGCTTTTTGTCATCAGCTGTTGCTGTTCTGTGTACCACCTTCTTCTTTCTGCGTGCTGTCCCCTGCAGGCCAAACAATGTCACTACATGACATCACACTGATGTTATTTAGCAGACGCTCTTATCCAGAGCAACGTACACAGGTTATAATTTCACGCATTACCCGTTTATGTAGCTGGATATTCTGGGTTAAGGTAACTGTGGGTTAAGTACCTTGCCCAAGGGTAAAAACGGTAGCGCCCCAATGGGGAATCGACCTGGAAAACTTTTCGGTTATGAGCCCTGTGCCTTACACTATACTACACTGCCGCCCCAGGGCAATCACAGCAGGCACAAGGCACAAGCAACAGGACAACACACTGGACATTCACAAATCCAGATGAAAGGACAAAAGAACTGTATGGCAAAACTGAGGTAAAGAGACACGTCAACTGATAAGATGCGACAGACCCCCCCCCCCCCCTCAACACGGTGTGATCAGATTATATCCTCACGATCTAACAAAATAAATCTAATAACGTTTAAAAATTGATAAACGTTAAATGGCTGTTTTGACAGGGGGGGGGGGGGGCATTTCCGTGCGGTTTGTAAGCTGCCCTGTCACAATACCAACGGGAGCCTCTTGGACTTCAGGAACTGAACAAAGCCGGTTGCTACAGCTGAATGGGTCAAAGAATTCTCCATAAAAGGAATGCTGATGTCAGGGGAAACTGCCGCTGCTATGCCGTGTGTCTGTTAGCAGCTGTTTTTCTGACATCAAAATAACCAAGCACAAACTGGGCTCAGGGCCTCTGTGCCTTTGAATAAGGGGGAAGTCGATTCTTCAATTCATTAAGTCAATTAAGTCAAATTTCTCTCACATTCTAATGTCTGTGTGGCAGAAATGTAAAAAAAGGTCTGTTTTTCTGGGTAGGATATAACCGGTCTAAACATTTTAGATGCACAGCGTGTACACTGGAAGACAGCCAAAACCTCATTGATAATGAGGAGGATTACAACTCGTTTTTCAAATGAAAATGGATTTATTACTTAGAACAGCCAGGCACTGTAGTCTGAACCAGACATCATGAAAATGTTCACAATGTTTGTTATGTTACTGTTTTTAAAGAAAATGTAAGAAACGAAATGTCTTACCTTTCCACCTATCCGGACCTGGGCCTGAAGTTTGGCTAGCTTCTCTTGATTCATGTTGTTACCTGTGACAGGACATGTTAATTACAACTCCATGAGATGCATTTAGCCAAAACCTAGCACTAGCGTCGCGTAAACTTACTTCCGACTCTTTTGCTTTGATTGTCATGTAGTCAAATTCCAACACACGGGTGACAATGTATCTGTTACTCCAAGTCATCGGCAGCGCTGCATCATCTTACGAGTCAATGCAACATTCTACTCAGTGGGTAACAATTGTTACGACTAAGCGGAGGTGCCACTGTCTCAGACGGCTATCGGCCAGGACTTATGTTCTTACCAATACCCCGTCATCTTCAACGAAGTTGCATACGACTGTACAGTCAGTAAACTGATTCCTGGGGATACAATTACCGTCGTAACTAGCCCCTTAGTGGGATCCGGTGTTCCTGGAATCAGACTATCACGGGTAGTCAAAACTGATCTGAACCACATGGCCGTGTGTTTGCGGATAAAACGAGTGAGGAAAGCACCGTTTCACTCCACATTTCAAGGATCTGAGCGCAGTTTAATGTTACAGGTCGCGAATAAAAACGAAGCGGCTAGCAAGCAAGTTAGCTTTGATTCAGTATTCTCAAATTAATTCTTCCATGTCCACGGGCTCTCTAAAGCACAATGTGGTAGATGACGGAAATAACGTTACTAGCTTGTTACCCAGCCAGCTAGCTAGCTAACTGTCTGACCAACAACGTCGCATATGGCTGGTAATGTTAGCCAGCCAACAATATCTAGCGATAGCTGTAATCACATGGACTGACAAACATTTCTAACTGTGTCGCGGCATTTCAGTCTGTTATTCTTCTGAATTGTAGATGATATATTTGTTATACAGGTAAATATATCACCTTAGGCCCAATCACTTCTTTGCCCACAAACAGCATTCGCTAGCGTGCTGCTAACTAGCTAATAGCTAGCCTATTTAGCCTGTTAGCAAGCTACAATTCTTACTTAATTTTTCTGATCGATGGCAATGTTTGCCATCTAACAAAATAGGAACTTGAAGGAAAACCCAACAAAAGTGTCTACCTTATTTAAGCTGTTATTTCGATCAGCTAGTACTCTTCCCGAATGTGCTTAGATGCCTCGGTTCTCTTACCCGCGAACAGAAGACAGGCGGCGGACTTGTTCTTTCACCAGACTGCTCTACACAGACAGCTACAGCAGCAACACGCGGCGAGGAAAAATGGCGGATCTGAGGAAGAACTTGCATTGTGGACCATGTGACGCTATGAACATCGATGGAATTTGTAGTCATCGTACAAAAGACGCACTCAAATTTCATTGGCTCGTTTATAAAGCGTGGGGGTGTCGAGGCGAATCATGATCTAATCTGTTGACTTCGTTGTAAAAAAAAAAAATACCACTGCACACTATTGTCACACATGCGTCAAGTGTGGTTTCTCTGGTTTGGCTGGACATGTTTCTAACAAAATGTCAACAGAAATATTTTTAATTGATTATATGAGGACTTTTGTGGTGCATTTTTATTAAAAATTTTCCCACGCATCAGTGTTTTTCTAACACCTGCCAGCGAGGGAAAACTACTAGGGCTCTGAGAGACTCAGGTTAATTGCAAAGGTAACAATGAAGTATTCTGTTGTTGGACAGCTTTGATGATGTTATAATATGGATGGAAAACGTTCATAGTTTTTTTTTATATACTTTTGGTCAGTTGTGGCAAGGAGTTTTATAGGTCTGTAAACCCTCCTTGGTTGTGGCCATCACTGACATTTTTTCAGTGTCATGCAAAGTGCAAACCAGTTTAGTGGTGCATCACTTCTCTCTTCTGAACCAGAGAGCGAGGGCAAAGCGGCAGCGGCAGGAAATACTGCGTAACATTTGTTTAGAGTAGGACAATGATGTAATAATAAATTGCTGTTTTTTTCCCCTTTTCTTAATATATGATGTTAATCCTGTAATCCATTTAATTTTTCTAATTGTTATTGATTGTGGACTTGAACGTTTTTTTTTTTGTATTGTTTAATTGGTTAATAATCACTGTCTTGTTCTCAGCCGTTTGTTTACCAGAGGTGACAAATTAATGGATGGTGTTTATATCTTCTTTTAGTTATTTTTCCACATTGCTCACATATGCCTACTGTATACATACTATACCTATTTGTAAATTGTTTTATAATTATTAAGTGAAGAAAAAATCTGGTATTCGTGAAAAAGTAGCGGAAGAGTCATGTCCTAGGAAGGAATTTTAAGACCACTGTGTATGTCACTAAAATACTGAGAGCGTTTGCAGATTAATCCAATAAGCCACTGATAACTGTAATCTCCTGATCTGCAATGGAATGTGCAGAATCTCAACCTTTAAGGCAGGCACAGGTGACCGGTTTAATGCTTCACTGTACAGCCTTAATGCCCAAGACTGGTTGACACCAAGTCACATAATGCCGTATGTGGTTGCCGAGAAATAAGCAAACACAACCATCAAGATCGGATGTGATTATGGCGTCATAAACAGACATCCTTCACTCCCAGCCTGCATTCCATTCATATGCATGTAAGAATCTCACAAATTTAACGGCTTTATTGGCCAATATTTTAAGAAATTTGAATTACTTGAATCTTTCATGGCTTTCCCATGGGAAAGGCTATCTCAATACCTTTAAAAAATTGTTTTGTCGTGTAAAAAAGGACCACTTGTGTTAAGGTTATAGAACATTTGAAACATCTATTTAACATTTTTAATTCTTAAGTTTTCCACTTCAAGGATCGCTGATCGTTCCTTCTTTACAATAGGCCTGCTTCTGCCCATTCTCCATATATTTGCCTCATCAGCGTACAGAGACAATTAATAAAGCCATTAATAATGACATTAAACAACACAACGTTTTATGAGTCTGACAACTCTTGCTTCCACCTTGACCTGAATTAACCGATTTAAAAAAATCAGATCTGGCTGCAGGGTTATGAACGAACACAAATCCCGCCCAGTCTCGTCATTTCCGCGTCGGGACTGCCTGTGAAAGTGAGTGGTGTGAAATAACCGGATCTGAGAGCGGAGACGTTTCACTTGTCCTCCGCAGGATCTCAGAATGGATATGCAAACGCCGCTGCTTCGTTTCGCTTTGTTTTCTCTTTTTCTCTGTCTGATTCTTACTTTTCCCGGAGCGGATGCGGCTGAAGGGGGTGGGAAAGGTAAGGGACACCCGTACGTCTCTGGCTAGCCAGCAGTCCAGATAGATTGATAGCTTTCTAGCTGGCCAGCTAATAAAATCGACATTTTCGCCTGGCTCTGTCTCGTTCATTTTGCTACTAGCTAGCGAACGTTACCGTAGGGTTGGCTTCTTTTATGTATAGGTGGGCTAGTCGATATGGCTTGCTAACTGCCTACTTCTATTTAGCCAGGCTAGCTATCCATATGGCTAATGCATTGGAAAGTATTGACGCTAGCAAACATTACTCACCGAAATTAGTCCTCCTGACATTGCGGAGATAGCTTGCTAGCTTGCTGTAGATTTTGATGTAGCCTATCGTTCACCAGCGACTTAACGTTGTTATGCGAGGTAGATATTTGCAGAGATTCCATTTTGCTCGTTTTGACTTTCTGTTGCACTTAGTTTTGCCGTAGCTGGGTAACTGCACTATGAATGAATCAATTCCGCACATCCGTCTGGACTGCCAACATAAATTGCCAGCCGCCCTCTCATCTTACTCCTGAGCTAGCTCTGCCTAGCCAGCTAGAGTATTTTAAGCAATGTCTTGGCGGACCCTTGCTCGCAGTGCTAGAAGAAATTTATATTGAATCAGGCTTGCTTACACCACATTTATACTTGCTCACACGCAGGTATGACATAGTAGAGCGGTGTGCATTTATTGTTCATGTCGCGTTATATGAGCCCGTTGTGCAACATTCAGCTGAAAGGGATATAATATCCATGACACACCCACTCTTGTTAGCCGCACCTTCAGTAAAATGTAGAAGGAAGCAGGAAATTTAAATGTGAAAGGGTACTGTAACAGTATCCCCGGTGTCGTGTTAGAAGTAACTGCGATTTTTAGTGTATGAACGCGATTTTTGTCGAACTCCCAGCGACATCTATTGTTCTAATTGGAGTTATTCTTTCTGGGCGTGAATTCGTTTCATGCTCCTGCCACGGTAGAAGAGGTCTGTTGAGTTTTGTTCACCTTCTTGGAACCCTGATTGGATCCCATCGGTCTGGTTTGGTCATGGTTTTGGAGAGCTCAAAATTATGCTTGTGATAGTTACCCATTTGTATCGCCATGAGACCATTTTTCTCTGCTTTCTCTCAGGGTTCGGTGACCACATCCACTGGAGGACTCTGGAAGATGGGAAGAAGGAGGCAGAGGCCAGGTATGTCACCTTCTTACACCG
The DNA here is from genome assembly GCF_013368585.1 of Megalops cyprinoides. NCBI lineage: Eukaryota > Metazoa > Chordata > Actinopteri > Elopiformes > Megalopidae > Megalops > Megalops cyprinoides. The sequence goes on along the minus strand of NC_050602.1, from coordinate 22,918,172 downwards.
TCAAAACTGGGAAATGATGATATCAGTTTAGACCATAATACTGTATGTTACAACAGGCTGTTTGGATGGCTCCCAAATTCCCACATGTTTTCCCCTCTCAAGGCCTGTATCAACCAAACACACCCTCACCATAGAGGTGATATTGTTTACCCATAAACAAAAGGATTAAAAAATGTCATGAAGTCAGGTCAGAAGGTAGGATCTTGGAAGGCTGTGTCCATGACTAGCATGGTATAAGTTATGTGCCAGGTGCAACCAGGCCTTTAGTACCGATGCATTTATTTCCAAGTGTGCACATTAGTTTTTCCTCCCCTAGTTTTTGACATCTGAGTATTTTTGTCTTGTGCAGCGGACTGCCTCTGATGGTCATTATCCACAAGACCTGGTGTGGAGCCTGCAAAGGTGAGTATCTTTATAAAAGGCCTCATTGCGTCAGTGTTATCTGCTTGGTCTGGAAACAGTATGAATGTTTTATCTAGTAAAAGTGAAGGGAAAATCAATAAAAAGACATTGACCTTGCAGCTGAAAGGGTGTAGGTTTAGCAGTGTATCAAATAGAAAGGCATTCATAATCTCCACCGTTGGAGAGCCTTGGTGAATGGAGGTGTTTAGATGGTTTCATTCATTGGGACTTCTTCAGTGTAAATGACCGCATTGTTAATGCTTTTTCTGATGTTGCTTTCCCCAAAAGCCCTGAAGCCAAAGTTTGCAGAGTCCAAGGAGATCTCCGAGTTGGCACATAACTTCGTCATGGTCAATCTGGAGGTGAGAGTGCGCTCATGAGGATTGCAATCCAGTCCTGAATGCAGGGTCTTCATTCTGCCAGTGAGGGGGTTTTTGCCCTCAGCACTGAATTGCATGTACTCTAGGATCTGAGTTTTTCAAGTTAAGCTTTCTCGCAGGGTCATACACATTCAATGTGTGATCTCTGTAAAGTTGCATTAATATTTTCCAGGCCTGTTTTCTAGCTGAGTGACAGTGATAAACACAATTCTTTCTTGTCTGCAGGATGAGGAGGAGCCTAAAGATGATTCATTCAGTCCTGATGGAGGATACATTCCCAGAATTCTTTTCCTTGGTAAGCAAACATCCGCTCCTCCCCCCACCAAGATAGCAGGAGGTACTGGTGGTGTTTCTGTCACGGTTATTTTGAGTAGACAGTCAGATCTGTGGTTTGTCAGGCCTGTCTCTCTGGCCTCCTCTGTTATAAAGAGAGTCTGCACGTTACCAGCACTGTTGCAGGTTCTAGGGCTATTTCTAACTGATGGAATCTTAGCCGGAAAGGCTCTGTGTTGGCGCAAAGGTTGTGTTTCACGTTTCATGTGTTTTTGTTGTTATTATTGTTCATTTCTTTGAAGATCCCAGTGGAAAGGTCCATCCTGAGATCACCAACAAAAACGGGAATCCCAATTATAAGTATTTCTACAGCAATGCGGATCATGGTAGGCATGCCTTTACATTTAGTGCGTTGTAGTCATGCTTTTTAGAAAATGTGTTTACTGTTGAAGCTGATGCTATCTTCTGCTTTGTTTTACGTCACTTGCACACTAATTTTTGCTAAAAACAAGAGGAACATTTACATAAAAGTCTGATGAAATGTAGCTACATCATTTCAGCTTTAGTCATTATTGCCAAAGACCAGATGACAATGTAAGAAATTCTCAAATTTCGGCTTTGGTTTGTTAAAAGACATTCCTAAGGGGTTGGGAAAAGTGATCATGGTGAATCTGTAGACATTGTGTGCTACCTACAAGAGTCCAGTAGATGGCAGTAGTAAGGCACTCTACAAAAATAACCGCATGTCTAGACTGCAGTGTAGCTCTGGGTATTTTCTTCCCGCTGTAGAAGCTCCACAATCAGCATACCCGCCCCAATCCTGAAAAAGCTGAAACCTATCCCGTGGTCAGTGCCGTGGGACAAAAATCTGTCTGCCGTGCAGCGCACCGTGAGATTGACCTGTCTGCCTGCTCTCTTTGCAGTGGTGGCGGGAATGAAGGAGGCCCAGGAGAAGCTGACGGGCGATGCGTTCCGAAAGGCGCATGTGGGTGACGAGCTGTGAGGCGGGAGAGGAGAGGAGAGGAGAGGGTGGAGGTGGGCATACTGCCATTCCAGCCAGGGCAAGGGGGGGGGTGAGAGGGGGGCGGAGGGTGATGGGGTGACAGGTAAGGGCGAAACCTGCTGTCTCAACTCCCTTCCGGCCTGCTGGGCCTCCCCAAACTCTGGCACTGGCCACGGCTGATACCCAGCTCCTTTTTTTTTTTGTTTTTGTTTTTGTCTTTTTTTTTTTTTTTTTTTTAAACTTCATTCGTTGTCTCTGCTTTGGTGGGGCGGACCGTTTTTAAGAGCAGTCCAAACGAATGAGCTTCGAGGTAAATCAGTCGTCCAAATCTTCTGTGGTAGGAACTTAAGTCAATGCGGCTGCATCAGAACTGCAGCGCGTCAGGGGAACCAAAGCAATCCCTCCATTCAGCATGAGCGCAAAAGTTGTAGTTTTTTTTTTTAAACATCTGAAAATGTTTTTGTCCGGTCTACACTGTAACATTTACTTGATATTGTTATTCTTTGTTGGTTGTCCTCTCACTTTATTTCTATAACTGTACTTGTAATTTTAATTAAAACGCAACAGAGGTGCTCTCTTCCGAGAGCCAGAATAACCTAACCCACAGCAAAACTGAAAGGGATCTGAAAGAGTACTACACTACATTCTCAATACAAGTATTTTATCAATAAACCAAGTTGTGTGCTTCCAAGTTCTCCACTGCAATTCTTCTGTTGGTATAACTGTAGCTCCTGCCATTCTAATAGGGCCAGATTCTCAAAATTTCAGAGTGTGGCTGTACTAGGAATATGGTCAGGACTCGGCCTGCAGAAGACTTTCTGGGGAGGATAATTATGAGACGGTTGAAATGTTTGGCGAGTTGTTAATTCTTGACACGTAACTTTGCAAGTGAGATATACTGTAGAATCTTCTGATACAAATAATAAAAAAACTTTCTTCTTTAGATTTCTTTTGTAAAACAAAAAAAAATGGTAAAGAAAAGGAATGAGTCTGTGATTTATACATACATTGCTAAATTGTAACCTTTTGAATGTGAGGAAAAGCCTTTGCAATGAATGGTGTCATTGCTATGCCGTGTTGTATTTTATACATACGTTTACAAGGCCAAGTGTACAATAAAGTTTTGAACAGAATGCCTCTGACCCGGGTGTTGGTGCTGTACCTGCCACGGTTTGAATGACTTAAGATGCTGCACATTTTTACACCACACATTTGTAAAGAGCCAATAACAAGAGCCAACAACAAAGGTTGCCGGTTCAATCCCCGCTGGGACACTGCTGCTGTACCCTTGGGCAAGGTACTTAACCCACAGTTGCCTCAGTAAATATCCAGCTGTATAAATGGATAACATTGTAAAGAACTGTAACCTATGTAAGTCGCTTTGGATAAAAGCGTCTGCCAAATGAATAAATGTAAATGTAAATGTAAACATCGCTGTGGAGCATTCATGAAGCGAGGCTGATAACGTCAGCCAATTATGAGCTGAGAAATTCCATATCCCTGTCATTCAGGAGAAAGGCCAGATATCAGTAACGTAGACAGAAGCCAATTAAGGCTTTAAAGTAACTAATTATGATCAGAATGGGCAGTAATGTGACACATATTAAAATGCCACTGACTATGTATCTGTCAAACCAAATGTAAAAAAAAACGACACCAGGCAACAGTTTGACGTGGTGGTAAGGAGCAGAGGTAGTCAACCATAGGTTGCTGCCTAAATTCCAAAGAAGCACTACTGTGTTACCACTGACTAAGGTAATTGACTCAGATTGCTTCAGTGAATATCCAGCAGAACAGTGTGTATGATACAACTTAAACCATATAAGTTGCTATGGTTAAGAGTGTCTGCTAAGCAAATAAGGCTTCAATTGTTTGTTTTCAGTTTTGTTAGATTACCAGGTGCGTCAGATTCGGGAATCCAGGCTATTATCCTTTATTATTCTGAACACTTGATACCATTTTTAGTCCTTTGTAGCCCTTTCCTTTGTTGCATGCAGTCTCTTCAATCTTTGATTTGTTTTGGTGAAATGAACCATGTTTTTTTTTTGCTTCCCACTTTTATATTGTATGCTTTTAAGGATTTTTTCCCCCAAGTTATCAGTATGGTCACAATTTAATTAACAATTTAATTCTTCACAGGATTTTATTAGAATTCATCAGTCCATTTAAATACACACTACATATAATACATCTATTTAGTTCTTCACGATTTTATTAGAATTTATCAGTCTGCTTAAATACACACTACATATAATACATCTATTCATCACAGTGCCAGACATTTAAACATGAATCAGTTATGTATACACAAAGAACATATCCCAGCAACAGCATACAGGAAATTCACATTTGCTGCACTATTGAAAAATAAAAGGGACTTAATAATTATTATTAGCAGATATACATAACCATAAATACATACACATGTGGGTGCTTGTTTGTATGTTCAATTCATTCCGTTCTTGGTACTTTGGCAGAATGATTGATCTGAGATGTCAGTTGCTATGGATTAATGTATTTAATTTCTGGAAAAAAAACAGACATGCAGTACCCTCATTTCATATTGAGAATCAATACCTTGTTTAAGAGACAGATTTGATGATGTTTCTTGAATACTAATCTAAGTACAGTTCCTATGCCAAACCCTTGATGCAGATGGGAAACTCTTCACATATATTACATTTGCAATGAAACATTGTCATTGTCTGCCCTGTTTTCAGATTTCACATTCAAAATGGCCGCCTCATTGTTCTGAGTGGGTCTCGTGTTGGCTTCTGAATGACATTTAAGGCAAAATTAGTTGCAAGTGTTAGTAACAAACCTGGCCTGGGATTGTAGTTTTCTTTCCTTGTCCAGCATCAGCAACTGGACCTGCAGCTGCAGAAGCTTCCTTGTTAGCAGCCTATTATGTGTAATGATTTTGTGGGTGGTGATTAGTCGTGATGCACGGTATTGCACTACTAATCTTGATGTGATCCAGAGATTTAGAATAAAAAAAAAACAGGAAGTTACTGAAGCACAGAAGTAGTTTTCTTTAAATGGGCAGTAGCCAACACCCAGTTAATGTTTCCTTAACAATAGAGTATTGGGAATATTATGCCCCTACAAGGATCCTCTCCCAAACAAGTGTTCTTCAGTCATTCCTGTCCTTAAAACATGTGACTCAAAAACGGAGTCAGACGAACAAATCGATCCAAGTGCAAAAAAGACTTGAGTCATTCCCGACCGGCAGGCCAGTGATTCAGCCTCTGCCAAAAAGCAAAAGCGATGTCTCACTCCGCGGACCGCAGGGGAAGGCTGCTGCCTCTCCGGACCCAAAGCTGTTAATAAAGTCATCAGCATGCGTGTTTCTCAAGTGGCGATGGCTCTTCACAGTCAGCCGCGCGTCGGAGCTCGCTCTTGTAATGACGAATAGCGGAGCAAGCGGGCAATCAAAAGGCTGCATCATCGTTGCATTTCGGCAGGCACGCGAGTGCCTCCTGAGATGATACCGCTGATTTAAAAACGGAGGTAATGTTCTGAAGGCGATCATGAGCACGAACGTTTTCATCTCTGGAGCGTGCGATCCCGATGTGATGAGATGGGATTAGTGACGAGTCCCGCGTTATCGACACCCAGCATCTCTCTCTCTCTCACTCCCTCTCTCTCTCTCGCTGGGGGGCCTCGCTCTTGGTTCCCCCTCAAGAGGCTGGCGGAACGTGTTTTTGAACAACAGCGGGAAGACGGCTGACGCCTGGGCTGGTTCCCCTCACAGTGAAGTTGCACAGACACGCATCCGCAGTCTGCAAGGAGGTGTCTCCTGGCATTTGTGGGCCTCAGGGGGGGGATGGATCATGGGAAAGTGGCCAACCACAGGCATCATCGATCTCTAGCGTTGTCTCATTTCACTCTGAGCCCGTGGGGTGATAATGGAGATGATTGGCATCCCTGCTCCCTTCCTTTCGAAAGAGTTTACATTCCCCCTGATGTGACTCACAGGTCAGGGCTAATAAAATTAAAGACAGCGTCCAAAAGGATGACGATGTTCCCTTTTCTCCAGGGCTGCTTCCCCCCTTCTTTGCTGGCCCCCTTCTGGATTGAGCAGAGTGGTTCGACTGAAGCAGATCTTCAAGTTTCACGCAGACAAGCCTGGGGCTTGATTTGTGTACTGCCCGAGCTCAGGTGCAGGGCACAGGTTTGATGGTGGTCTTCGGCAGGGAGGTCATGACGAGGCTGACACGGTGCGGGGGGTTGCTGGTCTGCATGGAGTCCTTGAAGGTGCTGCAGTTCCACTTGTAGAAGGTCTGCATGCGCGGGCTGCAGCACCTCTGGGTTAGGATGAAGACTTTCTTCATGACCGCCCTCCTCAGCAGAATGTACACCCAGGGGTCCAGAATTTGGTTCCAGGTGGCCATGCGTACCGCCAGCAGCATCTGCCCACAGACTCGCTGGTTCTGGACCCAAATGCTCCGGATGATGAGAGTAACCTTAGGAAGTGACCAAAGAAGCACAGTGTTGAACTTAAGAGGCAATGCAAACAAAGCAAGTACCATTTCTTTCTTGTGACTAATACCATTTCTGAAACTGCAACAGTAGCAAAAAACTGAATTAAAAAACCACAGAGGTTGAATGAGGATAGAGTTCTTTGGAGACCCCTTCAACCAAAAACAAACGCTAACACACCATGCATTAAAAGCTTAAGATGTGCATCTGAAGTGGCTTCCATACGTCTGAAAGTTTTGTCTTGAGGCATTTCATTTATAATGCAAAAGTATCCTGCAGCACTAATATTACACTAATATTAATATTACTAATATTAAACATAAATGTAATAACACAATAATGTAATAGCATATTTATAACATATATATTTTGCAGATGTTCTCATCTAGAGTGTGATACGGCACAACACCTTAAATACATGCCACAGGAGTTTCAAATACAGGTACAAAATAGCCAGAATTACAGCATGTAGGCATATATCTATTGGATATATGCATAAAGAATATGATAGAGCAAAAGCAAAGAGATTGTTGCTTGTCAGATCTGAAGCACAGAGGTGAACACATAGCTGCTGTCTCAGTTTACACTGTTTCTCTGTCTGTGAACAGACGGTGAGGGGAGAGAGACACACTCCCTTCATCAATCATCTAAAGTCCACATGCAGCACTTAAAATCCGTCTCTACCAGGCGACAATTAAGCCATTTTAATTTCACGCTCCTTGGAGCTGCTGTACACAAAGCTATAAAGCTCTGAAGTTTTGAATTAGGTGTAATTTCAGAATGCACCACTCTGTCACTGGGACTTTGTTTTCAGAATTATTAAGGACAGTCTACTGTTAAAGCACGAGACCGCTGAGAACGCCATTGAGAACATGACAGTCCTTTTTCAAGGGATATGAAATGGAATTACACAACACTGTAGACAGGGCAAGATGGACTTCAGTAAATGGTTCTTTCTCATTTCTAACCGAAGGTCAAACCCATTACATTCAATAAATAGGAACTGCAAATTTGTTCTACAGAAAAGGGCCCAGTATTCCAATAACTTGTTCAATATTTGCACCATGAACAAAGGAAAAATCTCTGGTGGTGATGTATTTTGACAACTTTAAACTTTTCATATGTCAGAGACAGTCCACTTCAGGCACTGACAAAAGTGATGCAAGCAGCCAGGGCTTGACTCAACGTTTATGCCAAGAGCTGTGGCCTTGACTTCAAATGTAATTGCTCCAAAAAAGTGGTTTCAAAAGTGTGAATTTTTCACACTTGCACATTTTGTACTTATTCTGAGTCAAAAATTGTAAAAAAAAAAGCTAAGGTAATCTTGTGTAAGATACAATGAACGGTCACATTTACTTAACCGCATGAGCAGATGTTGAGGCCTATCTGCTTTGCATAAAGATAAAATCAGGAGCATTTTCTCCAATTGCCTATTCCAGCAAGATGACATTTTCAAATAAGCTCGTTAGTTTTCTTGCTCATTATTGAACGTCGCTACATTCGTTTTCCATCTTCTGTAGAAAAACCACACGGCTGACGTTTATCTGTCAGACGCAGCAAAGGAAAGCCGAATAAAAAAAAGGTCTGACCTTTAACAGTTTCTATGTCTGTGAGGTGGCATTTCATTATAAGTGAGGGATTGAGACATTAAAACTGAAGCAGCCACAAACTCTGGAAGTCACAGAGTGACTCACTGAATGAAATATTGCCGAGTTTTTTTTTTTTTTTTTTTCCAGTTTTCAGTGTTGAATAAGTATTAACTGAAGATGAACAGCATTACTGGGTCAAGCAGTGAGCATTTAAATGTGTCTGCCATGGATGGAGCACAAACATTATCACTTTCCCAGACGTGTTTATAAATGTCCACCACAGATCCGATTCCTACATTGAACTATTTTCACTTGTGTCTGCGTTTCACCGCTATATTCACTCACATTTATTTCACCGCTTTATTTTCTTTCATGTACTCAATAAGGTGAATATTTGCAATCATTGGCTTTTCATCTTTTCAATAATCTGCGCAGGCTTTGCCCTCTGTCCATGTGTCCATTTACCCAGGATCAGCCAGCAGCTGACACTGATTTGACAGCCGATTCACGATCCTATACATGCAATGGCTTCCGTTAACTGATTAAGACATGTGCCTCAATTAGTTAATGGGAGTATGCAGCAGAAACCACTGCGTCGTGCAAAATGGCTCGGAACCTTAGAATCTTTCGGTCAGGGATGAAAGAAAGAACACTGCGATTTTGCTCACATCACCTCACTGGAAACCAATTTGACAGTTTTGATAGGAAGCAGACATCATGGGACAAACTCCCTCAAACATTTCACGTTTTTTTGCACTCGAGCTTCATACTGGTCACAATAACTTTTCCCTCCAAGGGACACCACAGTTAGAAGATAGATTGTTAATTTCGGGAATCTCGGCCCGACTCAATGACCCCTTCCAAGAAATAATGAGCACACGACGGGCCAGGAGAAAGGGAACAAAACCAAACCTAATTCTTGAGCGTTGAGGCACATGATTTCTGCGCATACCAGAGATAAGAAGCTTGCGCCAGGGAGGAAGATCTTACCAATAAAGGAGCCCAGCAGATGCAGGATACCAGCATGATGGCCAGTAGCTGGCAGACCATCTCCAGGTGGTGGGAAGTGCCCTTGCGGTGCCTACCGCTGCGGAGCTTGGAGCGGAGGAGCGTAACCCCGGTGACCATGTTGCACAGGATGGAGACGGAGAGCGACAGGAGCCCCATCCCGGAGAACAGCAGGGGGAGGAAGATGTCCAGCCAGTCCAGCGCCCCCTCCTGGCGGAAGAAGCACCAGCTCCGGGAGTGCTGCATGTGGTAGAAGCGGCGGGCCAGGATGGGGAGCAGGGCGACGGCGGCCGCCAGGAGCCAGACCAGGCCCAGCATCTTCTTCATGCGGCGGGAGGTGAGCGCGGCGGCGTGGAAGAGGGGCCGCGTGATGCCGAAGCAGCGCTCCACCGCCATGGTGCTCCCCAGCAGCAGGGGGCTCAGGCCGAAGAACACCATGCAGGCGCCAAAGACGTTGCAGTAGAGGCCCGTCGCGTCCATGCCCGCTCTGTAGACGTGCAGCGCCAGGGAGCCGTTGATGAGGTGCCCCAGGAAGTTGGTCATCACCAGGCCGCTGGCGAAGAGCAGGAAGGAGGCCTTGGTCTTGAGGCGGAAGCGGCGGTAGGACTTGACCAGGATGATGAGGGCCAGCATGTTGGACATGATCCCGACGCTCATGGAGACCACGGAGGTCATGGGGGACACCTGCGGCTGCCGGCTGCCGGTGCTGTTCTGGGTGCTGGCCACAGTGCATACCTCCATGGATGTCCTGTTGTCAGTCATGGCTGGGGAATGAGCAGTCTGAAAAGACACAGTACGCTTGAGACCTCCCTCCTGCTTCAGTTACCGAGGGCTGACATTAACACTGAGCACACTGCTCATCCACAGCATGTTCTTTGAAATAAAACGAGAGCTGAACAGGAACCAGTGGCATTTTCACCCTCTAGTGGTGGAACATCCTAGTGGCAAAACTACTGTAGGAGCTGCTGGTCCCTACAGTCACTGCCAAAAAATACAACCTCACATTTTCTCAGGACTAAACATATAAGCACGCAAATAAGTCAGTCCTGTCTGTGACCCTACATACCAATGAGTTCAAAACATTTTTCACCCATGGATTTGGAATTTTTCTCCTGAGACCCAATATCCATTATACCATCACATAAAGAGGAAATGGCGTAGTGTGGTCTAGAGAATCTTGTAATTGCTTGAGCTATTATGGTGTGCTGAAAATACCTCTTTTTTTCCCCTTAGCATTTTAACAGTAACCCTCTGGGTGAATTGAGCAACTATTCTGATCGGGAAAATTAATGACTGCCAGTAATGGATTCTTAAATTAGCCACTAATAAATTTCTATACCTAATTGGTTCATTTTATTACCAACATATTCAACGCATCTCCACATTGTACGTCATTATACCGTCAGAGGCTGTTTTTTCCAAATCAGAATAAAACAATGGCACAGTATTTATTTATATGTACACAATCATAAATAGACTACATACATTTACCACAATATACAGTCTTGCTTCTGAAATCAGTTAGGATATTTCTACAACATAAGATTTCCGCATAAAGTTAAAAAGAAATAAAAGAAATTGTCATTTACATTTAATCACTAAGTACACATAGAAGGACACAGTTTACGAATGGCAACGTGCGTATTTCTTGACAATGTTATACAGGTTCATACACACCTGCTACACACTAACACACTGCAAGTATAAAAACCAAATGCTGCTTTTACCTTTTCCGCCTCCGGTATGCTATATTCCAGACAGTTTTCCACAGCGTGGCAGAGCGACTTTTCTCCGTTTTGCGCTGTAGGCGCTCTTTAGGAACTGACACCAGCGCCTACCGAGACAGAACGCGGAGAGTGAGAGAGTGAAGTCGAGGAAAACCCGTATTGAACTTTTTATAGTCCGCTCCCTGACAGCGGATGTGCTCCCCGGTGCATGACCAAGCCTGATAAAATCGCTAAGGATGTGCTCATTAAGGACAAGACCAAAACAGACTGAGGAGTCTTCAAAACATTCTGGTGGATGCGTAATACATTTCTTGAGTTTTTCAAGTGGCATGTGTTCTCCAATCCCTAGTACTGCAGAAACTAGAGACTGCAGACATGTATCTTAAGGCTGAAGTAAACCGTACATGTTAAGGTATTAAATACGAATCGGATCGTTGAATAGCTGGCAGAGTAATTTTGGACTCATTGCTTCACGGAATTTTTGGTCCGACGTAGAGTATTGAAAAGATCTCAGAGAGAACGGACAACGAGTTACTACCGCATAAAAACAATTGCTAAGAGGAAAAACATCAGGTTGTATATACCTGATGCATACAAAACTTTAGGAGCATCTCACCAAACAGAATTTTATAGAAAAAAATTAAATATGCATAAGACAGAGATGGTCTATTTAGAAAATGAACTGCTAGGAAATTGAAGTCTGGCATACCCCCAAGACCACCCCGAAAAACACTTTTATAGAAAAAAAATAAATATGCATAAGACAGAGATGGTCTATTTAGAAAATGAACTGCTAGGAAATTGAGCTCTGGCATACCCCCAAGACCACCCCGAAAAAGACTTACAAAACGTCAGTAATCACAGTGACCATTCCACTTAAGTAGAAATTGATCTTAGATTTCAGATCCGTGTAGAAACAAATTTTACAAAAGATATGAGCTCGCAACTAAACTGTGCTTTCGCGACTATTGTCAAGTCACCTCAGTCTCCTTATTGTTCGCTACATTAGACAGGGTCATAGATAACAGAATTTCAGAAACACTAAAACACCCCTTAATATATATTATATATTAATATATAAAGATATCAATATGAAGTGTATATGATACGGATAATGTTTTCAATACACCCTGAGAGAGAGACAGATTAATGACTGTCTACATCAGTGATCTAATCGCGGGGTTTGGGTAGACTCATATATGCTCCACACTGAGTGTTAACCTGCTTGGTAGATTTGATCGGTTTAACGCCTCACACCTTGATATATATACACTTGGAGTAAATACTATAATTATAGGGTAATATTTTCCGCATGTAAATTGAAATGTCCTTTTTACCGGGAACAGCAATAAAGCGTTGTTTGCGAAATATTGTCTTTCCACAACTATTTGCATGGTTATATTTCCAAGAAAACAATTAGGATTCACTGCATAACAGTGGAATGTAATGAAATTGTTGCAGCCTGTCAAACTTCACCATTCACAGTTATAACTATTTAAGGTGGAAACCGCTATTACCTGGGGGGTTCAGATCCGAGAACCGAGTAACTTCCAATCGCGAACTGACTGCATGTGCATTACGAAAATCAGACGTACTTTGCAGACAGAGATTCGCACCTCTAACGATTTGTACAGTATAGGCGAAAACGTACAATGTCCACCTGGAACAATTAAACGCTAAACCACCACGATCAAAGTATTTGTACAAATAGTTGTTGTTTCTTGCCTCGCTTAGGACTTGGACCTGAAACCTCCTGGTTAAAAGCAAAAACGACAATGCAGTGCTGCTACCCTACCATCATAACGTGTGTATGGAAGATGGTGGCGTGTTTGCTTCAAATACTTAATTGGTGATGAATACATTTTTTATAGCGCACAATGGGCAACCTGACGGAAAGATGAAATGATTTACTTGTGAGTTGAGTTCTTCACAGTGGCGCTGAAAACAAGCGGTGGAATTTAAATAGACAGAATTTAAATATCAATCACTGGTTTCCCTTCTGACAGTTTTCCAATTTCATTTATTTGTGCCATTTAACATTCTCTTCTGTCTCGCACTGAATAAGAGGACTATGGAAGCAGATGTGTTCATCAAAACATATTTTTTCCAGTATCAGCCTCTGGTGGGGGGTGGGGTTGTTGGGGGGGAATGAGGTCCTACTGATTATCAGTTTTGACAATATCCCAATATCAGTAATTAGCTTAAAAAAGAATAGCTGTGATCCAGATTGCATTTGTGATTAAATCAACTGTTTAGCTGTGATCCTGGGGAGTTTCACTGTCCATGTGGTTTCATTCCAGCCAGATTTCCCAACCACCTGATTTAAGTGGTAATTTTCTCAGTTGAGACAATTCAGCTTCAGCCCCCGGTTCTGGCTGTTACCGGTTTAAAGCCAGCTGATAACCATGATGGACTGAGACTTTCCAACACAGGAGCTTATGAGTCATGATACGCGAAGAGCCAAACTGTTCCTTTTCCTGTCACTGCTAAAGAAGTAGAATCTGTGACCTGCAATCCACAAATTGCAGCAATCCAGAATAAACGAGTTTACAGAGACTACTGGGATTGGCAGAAACTCAGAGTAAGTGTCCTTCTCTTAGACGCCATTTGGCTTGGTGTCAGCACAGAAGGAGACAGTCTTGGACAGTATTGGGAATACTTTGCAGCAGCACACTCATCGGGATACTAAAGCATATAGGTGGAGGTAGCGGCATTCCAGGAAATTCCGGATCCAGAGGGATGTGGATGATGTGTTACATTTCCTGTAAAGCTTTGGCACAGCATCAGCGGTGCGAAACTAATGAGCTATGTGTATAAAACGAGACATAACTTACTGGTGAGAGAGTCTGTGTTTTCCTTTTTGCTCACTCTCAAAATAAATCAATTCCAGGTTAAAAATAACTTGTTTTTAGAAAATGATTATGATTATATAGAAAATGATTATTTATTTATTTATTGCGGGCAATATCTGGTCTGTTTCTTAGCAGATGCTTGTAATGAATCTCAAAGGAACAGCTGCACAAAGCATCCCCCCCCACCCCCCGCCCAGTGTTGTAAGTTTGGCACAGTGACATTATGACCCACTGTTTTTGATTTGAGACAACCAAAATAGTCACACTTCTGTTTCTAGTCCAGTAAACTATGGCCTCCCACTCTTACTAGATTGTCAGAGTTGCCTTGTTCAAAGTAGGCATTCTTCCGCATTTAGTGGTGGGATGAGATGGTATTGCACAATGTCTATCACGCTACGTAACAGTTGCCACCTAATCAGTGGGACGTTGTAGTTGGTCTACTATTGTATTATTTTTTTTATGCCCCCCCCCCTCCCCTTTCATGCAACCATGTGTGGAATTGCCAATTGTGCATAAGGCTCGTTTCACAACAGCAGCCTCTGCAGTCATGGGGGTGCAGTGAGGCAAGACAAATGCAATCTTACACACTTGCATGCAGCCACTGGCTATTTTTCCACAGTGAAGTAGGCACCAATTGGAGGATAGGTGCTGACCCACTGATGTCACCCGAACAACTCGCGGGTTGACAAAGTTTTCTGGCACAGCAACGGTAGGAGTAATTCTGTCTCCAGGGAGGTAGCACTGGGGAAGCAGGAGTACAGAGCCAGGCACCCCTCTCAGGAAACTAATCAATAAGGCAGGTACCAGCCGAACCTCACCACGACTCACATGAGGTGGTAACTATGGAGACGGGGAGCGGAGAGACTGCCCTCCCCAAATCAAAGGATTGGAGTGAATGACGGTTACCCCAGGAGGCCTTGGGGACACATATGAAGATTGTAGGGGGGTGCATCCGTTGAGATTATAGAAGCCACTGGAAGTCATCATTGTTTTTTCATGGTGCTGTAAACTTATGATATCATAATGTCACTCGTTAGGTAAAATGCGACTAAAATAGTGTCTATTTTATCCAGTCAGGAAGTATCCTTGTAGCATAGAGAAGAAGAGAGAAAGAGGGAGAGAGACAAGCATAAATTAGGGTTTATATTCAGCAACTGGGTCTGGGACAGAGAGATTTGCTGTGCAGACAGATACAAGAAAGGTACAAGAAAACCTCCTGTAACCAAACACGTGAAATTCCTTTTCACTTCAGTAGAACGCTGGCATATCTGAGGCCAACTGTAAATTAGTGGTGTGTGGTGAAGCGTGCCAGATGTAAAACTTGGTTAGAATAGTTTGCTCTAAATTCCTTTTCATTAAATGTTGACACATTTGAGCATATTTAGATCTTTTTCAGCTTTTCATAGGGTATGTTAGATTATAAGATTGGAAGAACTTTTTTCTGTCTGATATTAGTTTCAGTCCTTCCAACATCATCCACAGTTGTTGAGAAGTAAATGTTAAATTTGTTTTATTTTAAAGCATGTTTTAGCTGCAGGTCCAGTGGAGAGAAGTAATTGGGTTAAGGTATATTGGGGGATGCCACATAGATTTTAAAATGTGAACTGGTTTTTGGTCTGGTTTTTGTTGATCAGAGAATCAGGGTTGAAAAATTAGGCATATCAACGTTATAGTTGATTTTCATAGGTTTTGCCACCGCTGTGAAATGATTGTGCATATTGCTTTTGCAAGTTTTGCAATGATTATCTTTGTCACTTTGAAATAGAACATCACTATTAAAATGTCAGATGCTTTCTGTCAGTTCAGTGCCTAACTATAGATGAACTTGACCACATCACATTGTAGCAATACGGTAAAAATGGAGAATTTGCCCCCGCAAATCTGTGGTTACTGCCGGGATTTTCATAATGGGTTATGGATTATGGAGTACATGCGTACAGACTGATTTTATGACGCAGTGTTTTGGTGGTGATGTCTAATTTCTCTTTGCTTGGCAGTAAAGCTTAAGAAAAAGCAGGCAATGAGAAACATCGAAACATCGTCTGGACCCTTTGAATGGCCATGACTTGTGACAATACATGGGACAGAGAGAACCGCAGAGTGAATATTAATGAATAAACTGAATAAACACTTTTCCTCTTTCAGTACTGCACTATAGCAAACAATAAAATGGCGGTATTCACTATAGAAAATCTGTTTAGCATCAAGGGCACCTATTGCTGTGGGAATATCGTCCGTATTAGATTAATCAGGCTGGGCGGTGTTTTCGTGTTGTCTAAGGAGAGTCGGTTTTTCATTGAAAATATGCCTTGACAGGATTAATGAATGAGATGAAGGATGTGAGCGTCTGGGGACTTGGCACAGGGGTTAGAAGTTGAGTTCAGTCAAGTAGTACAGAAGCAGACAGGCTGTTCTCACTCATGGAGATTAAAGATGCAGTCAAAAAGTGAGAGGATTCCACACACGTCAAAGCTGGGAATTTTCATCTGCCAAATACATACTGAAAAACTAGAAAGGGTACCAAATATACAACAATAAATGCAAGAGGAATGCTGTTGACATCTTTTCATTGTGTCCCTTTGAAACGTTCCCTCATTGTGGCCATATTTGGGTATTTGGCAGGAATACTTCAGAGGCGCCATAAATTGTGTTGAATTCACATGGAGTGTATTGGAAACATCTGCCTCTCAGAAATTTGGCATGAGAATCCTTAGAAACAGTCATGGATTGAGCACCGAGGCAACTTGTCAAGTTTTTTTTTCTCTAAACAGGTGTACCTGTACCTGTCTGCTATTATCTGTTGATTCTTTGGGCATCAATTGAGATCCAACACTCTGTAAATGCCTAGGTCAGAAAGGTAAGCAACCTGGCAGAAAAAGGACTGTGCAATTGTGATTCATAACAGCAACAAGCGTGTGGAAAGGTATCCAAACAAATAAAACGGAGTTTCAAAGTTTCAAATGTAGTGAGATTAGGCAGCATCAACTGGCCATGCAGAGAGTGGCAGGGGGTCTCAGAACAAATGTAATAACTATGATTCAGATATGAAAGAGGAACATTTTATTATTCGTATTAGATTCAGATGCTTTGTTTGAGGAGCACAGATGAAATCAGCTTTCGTATTTCTTTGAAAACACCAAACCCATATATTACGCATTTGCAGGTGTAAATTCAAATTTCACAAAAAAATGTAGACAAACTAGAAATACTAAAAAAGTGCAAACTGGAAACAATTTAAGTGATGTAAGCTTTTTTCTTCTGATAGCTTTCCAAAGAACAGCTCATTATAATGAAGCCTTTAATTAGTGTTTCAGAAATCTTTAAAAGGGAAAGTACTGGCAAACATTGATTTTTAAAATCTTTTTGATCTTTTCAGTGACCAGTAAAAATAAGCCAGTACTGGCTGTAGTTGCTATACCTATCTCATAAAACTCATAAAAATTGACTCTTCCATTGAGTTAAAGTATTTTTTTTATCAGAGGTAGGTATGAACATTAATTAAATTAAAGCATTAAAGCATTAGAAATTTGATCTTTACAAATGTAATGGCAAAGGCCTGAGACGGTCCTAACATTCTAACAGGATATTCTGAATCTAACATTCTTGTTAGATCGAGAATATCCTGATTGACAACAATATATTTCACTTACAAAAAAGTGGCTCAATTTCTCTGGTAAAAGTTATTGAACAAAAAGTCAAAGGATGTAGATGTGCCCTTTTTCTGCATAACTGAATTGAATGAATCATTACAAGAAAAATTTGTTGCCTAAATGTTGAGGGGAAGGAAGCAAAGATTACCAAAAGCCCTGAGACAGGGCAACGTTTGACAGGAGCTGGCTCCAGGGAAATCACATATTAATTTTAATTTTGCCCATATATTTCCCAAAATCACATTCAGCCAGCAAATTATTACGTTTGGACCCCAAATGAAAGCAATGGAACTCCCTTGCATCGATGCTTTATCTTTTGACAAAAACACATAAATATTGACTCAAACAAATGACCTCATCTTTTTATATATAGCTGTATCTGGCAACAACCAATTAAGCAGTAGATGTTTTCATTTTCCTTCAAAGTAAAATAAATGGTTAAGAGATTATTAAATTTCTGGGGAAAATACAGAGAGATATGGCATCTCCTGCTATGATTCAGACTGTACTGTAATGAGAAGGACGTTGGACATGGCAAAATGGTAAATGGACATGGTAAATGGACATGAGAAATGTGAATAATGACCAAAATTAATTCCCTTCTTTGGGAGGTGCCTGTTCTGGTTGGAGGCGGGGGTATGCCTAGTGGTGGAGTGAAATGGGAATAATACTGTTACGTGCTGCATAGCAGTGTAGAATAGTGGTAAGGAGCTAGGCTTTTAACCAAAAGGTTGCTGGATTGATTCCCCACTGGGGCATTGATGCTGTACCCTTGGGCAAGGTACTTAACCCACAATTGCCTCAGTAAATATCCAGCTGTATAAATGGATACATTTGTAATCTATGTAAGTCGCTCTGTCTAAGAGTGCTAAATGAAAATGATGTAATGTAATGTAATGTAACCCTGAATCCAGCCAGGGAGAGGGTCAGGTAGGAGACCCTGGAATTTGGTGTGGGAAAGATCTGCAGACAGGAGGCAAGGAGCAAGGGGTGGAGAGAGGGGAGAAAGCGGGATGCACAAACAGCTAATGTAACAGGATAGAGAGGCTTGTAGGCATTTATAATACATCATTTTCTGGTTTAGACTGGTCTGAGGGGAGTAGGCGTGGACGTCATAGAAATTTATAGGAATTTCCTGCCCTCCCAAATTTTTAGCAAATAACTTTCATTTTTGCACATAATGGCTACACTGGGCTGGGGAAGAAAGGCTGTGTGTGGGCATCTGTTTGTATTAAAAACAAATAATGACACATCCATAAACTTTAAGGATGAAAGCCGAGCAGCAAATGTCACAAGCTGTCTCGCCCAGTGCAGGTTTATCTGCCCCGGCCCCCTGAAACAGTCATGAACACACTAACCAACTAATAGTGTGGACTGACTACTAAAATTCATTGAACAGTTTACAACAGGCTAATGATCTGGACTTTACATTTCCTGCCTCAAACACCTTACACCTCCTGGATTCCCTCTGGCCTACAAGTGCTCTCTACAGGTAAGTATACTGCAACAGTCCACCTGCCGTACTTTTACACATATGCCTATTGACTCCGTGCACACCTTAATGGCTAAGGTTACACACTGCAAACTTAGCTTTGCTGCTATACAGTACATTACATTATTGTCATTTAGCAGATCTGTTCCAGAGCGACTTACATAGGCTACAGTTTTAATTTTTTGCATGTTGTCCATTTGTACAGCTGGATATTTATTGAGGCAATTGTGGGTTAAGTACCTTGCCCAAGAGTACAGCAGCAATGCCCCAGTGGGGAATCAATCCAGCAACCTTTTGGTTAAAAGCCTAGCTCCTTACCACTATGCTACACTGCTATGCAGCACATAACAGTATTATTCCCATTTCACTTCACCACTAGGCATACCCCCGCCTCCACCCCTGACCCAGACTCCCAATTTCCACAGTGGATAAATAAGCACTCTCCACGGCGGGAAAATAAATCCTTGTAGAATAGTTTTGGCATTTATCCTACAAAATTTATGCTGAAATAATGCAATCATTTGTCAGCAAGAACAGGGTCAAAGCTAACAAATTAAGCGAAGGATCAGTATTTTGAAAAGCGAGATAAATGAACACATTTTCTGCATTTCAAAGGCTTGCTCAATTGAAGTGGCCTCATCAGCAACATTTCATTTGAAAGATTCCTCTTGTTGTTGAGTGGTGAGGATCAAGGCGTCATAATCTGATCCAGAATATGTGCACATACATAAAAGTACAGCCTGAAATTGCAGTCGACCTCTACGCTAATGAGCAGACCCCCTGACAGCTGACATAAGTTATACTGTGCTCATGGACACACATGCATTCAGCTGCTGTGACTTCACATGGGACATTACTGACAACCAAGTGAGAAATACCCGCAATCGACCACACAGCATGCTAGAGCAACAGGGCGGTGTCCAGTAGAAGGACAAGGCAGACGTCACCAGCCACAGGTATATTCCAACAGCCAGTGTTGTCATAAATCAAGCGCCCCCAGTCAAATGTTTGAGGTAAACACTGCACTGAACTTTTTGCCAGTTCTCAGGTGGAACAAATGCAAGGGAAAGCATTACATTACATTGTTGGTATTTAACAGGCGCTCTTACCCAGAGTGACTTACATTAGTTACAATGTTATCCATTTATACAGCTGGCTATTTTACTTAGGCAACTGGGGGTTAAGTACCTTGCCCAAGGGTACAACAGCAGTGCGAACCGGCAACCTTTTGGTCACAAGTCCTGCTCCTTAACCACTATGCTACACTGCCGCCCTAAACATGTCTACTGGGCTGCCTCCGAAATATGATTGTGCAATGAATAGTCACAACCATGCATGACCAGCACCCGCCCCCATCCTACACCGGGCTAAGCCCTAGCGCTGTTGGCAGGAAAGGTACATATTATCAGAATCAGACTTTATTGGCCAGGCATGCTTCAACACATACAAAGAATTTGACTCAGGTTCCATTGACTTTCATACAACATCAAACAGACAACAACAAATAGCTAACAACAGTAGTGATACAACAAACAACAGCAGCAGGAACAGCACAAACACATGGAATAAGGATGGAATGAATGAGGTTTATATGAATAGCTATTGCACAATGAACATAAGTTAAAGTATACATGAGTGTAAGGTGTGGATCTGTACAACTATTAGTTATATACAACTATTGCACTATGTTATATACAGCTATTGCACAATGAGCATTAGATAAAGTGTACCCGAGTGCCGGCTATGGATATGTATAATATGGATTTGTTATCTGTTGTGCTGCATTTTCTGTGCTGTCGAAATCTGGCCCAGGGTCTCATTCACCTCAAAGCCAAACGAGACACAGTTTATGAAACAAGAAAAAAAGTGGGCTGCTCTTTTTTTCAATGCACTTCAAATAAAATGCATTGAGTGGTATTTCAAAGCTTTGTGTTGTATTTGAAGGATAGTACAAAGATACCTTTAATCATATTTTGCTTTGATTTTTAGAGAATGTTATTTAGATTTAGACATATACATGGAGATACAACAGTTTAGCATATCACACGTTAATCAACTAACCAGTTATTTTAGCATTTTCTTAAGAAACTAACAGTAATTCTTTGTTATCCAAGTAAAACCCCTCAAATTAATCTATTAATAGCATGCTCCAATGGTCACATAAAAAGCATTGCTTTACTGTTGATTTATGATGACAAACCTGTTTTTGCAGACTGCGATACAGAATTACTTCCAGACTTCCTAGGAAAAAGGCTGATGCGCCTGGAGTGAAACAAGCCCTGACCTGCAACAAAGTGTTACAAGCAAGTTTCCTTTGGCTAGAAAACAAACCAGTTACACATGGCTACAAAGGGAAAAGCCAGCCAAAACTGAATGTGGTTGTTCTCTTACACTCACACAGAAAACAAACCCCAAAAGTGGCCCAAGGCAGCCCTCCCAAAGCAGCTCAGCACAGGCGAACTCACCCGCTTTCAGGATCTCCTGTTGGGTCAGCTCGTCTTCTAGGCTGGAATAGCCAGCAGAGCTAAGCCGCTGGGTCTTTCAATGTTTAGTTAGTTTTTTTAATTTAAAACGATGGCACAGGGTCAACAGTCCAACTCCCTGTGTGATGTCCATTGAGGAAGGGGAAGATAAAAGACAGGATCACAAAATGCTATACTCAGCCCTGGCGGGAAACAGAGGAGCCAAATCCTAGTCCGCTCCCAGGAACTGGCAGGGAACAGGTGATCCAGGTCCTATTTAGGGACCCAGCGAACACAAACAGCATAGATCCAAACAAAATGGTGTCTACCGGGTTCAGGACACAAAAAAGGAGCAATTCCCACACTCCAGACAGACCTGAGCTCAGCACCACCGTCTCTGTCCAGTTCAGCTTTTAGCCTCACAGGTTTGTACCTCTCTCCTCTACAGGTGAGCGGTTCTTAAACTTACCTGAAAAGGGAGGCTGTCTCTAGCTGTGGGATGATGTCAGCAGCGCATGCTAAATGAAAGAACGAAACAGAAAAGTATGTGCGTGGGTGAGTGTGTGTGCGTGTGCGTGTGTGTGTGTGTGTGTGAGAGGGTGAGTGAGTGAGTGAGTGTGTGTGTGTGTGAGAGGGTGAGTGAGTGAGTGAGTGAGTGTGTGTGTGTGTGAGTGAGTGAGTGAGTGAGTGAGTGAGTGAGTGTGTGAGTGTGTGAGTGTGTGTGTGTGTGTGTGTGTGTGTGTGTGTGTGTGTGTGTGTGTATGATGTGTCTGTTCCTCAGTCCTAAGAAAAGCATATATCTTGTTTGGCCAGAGAGTAAATATACTGTATGCAAGTAGATTTTCTTGCATTTCATTAACGCAAGCATATACAGTATAAAGCATATTTAAACAGGCTACAAAACATTTGCAATAACAACCGTTTTTAATTTGCTGCTTGTACAGAATATATATGAATATATGTTAATTATAATTTTTTCAAATGTGATTGACAGCAAATGAAAACAGCTCATTAGTAATTTTCTGTTGAAATGTAAATGATATTGTGCATTAGCAGCTGGTTTGACTTCCTGTGGAGAAACCAGCATGACACATTCTTCAATCAGAATAGATTTTCGATACCGAAGATAAAAACACACGCACGCACACACGCACGCACAGACAATCATACACACAGTTGGGTTTCCTCCTCTAGATCAATTTCAATTAGAAGCTAAGTGCATTTTTTAAACTTCAAAATTCTCGAACCCATTTTCCTCACCTTCAGTCTATGGAACTGGAAAATCTCTAAGTTTAGCAAAGCACAACACCTTTGTCTCGCTTTTTTCATTTTAGTTCTCCTTTTTAATAAACAATCATCCCTTATGCATTGTTAAACACAATGTGTAACGTGCCACAACTTGTACAGTAAGAGATGGGACACCAGAGGTTCTAAAGCAATTCACTGCATTCACCTGTAGCAGTGAACCAGCAGGTGGTGCTTCAATGGGAGAGTACTGTTAGCTTTCACCTGGAATTGTAGTGTTACCCTGGACACATGAATGACTGGAACTGACCAGGATCCTCTTGTGACATCACACTAACCCTGTTTGGGGGCGTGTCACAGCCAGTCAGCCTATAAAACGGAGGAATCATGATTGATAAACTTTATTCATTCTAAATATAGAGCTCGACATCATAAAAATATTTTCCTGTTTAAAACATCAAATAGCCATTTATCAAACAAATAAATTAAGAGAGCAAAAAATAAGAATTTGTCTATTCTGGCATACCTCTATGTAAGGAACCTGTACAAGATGAATTTAAAATAAAAAATAAAAGGAATGTTAGTTAAAATCATAAATGTGGCATCACCTCTTTCTAGCTAATGTACCCATAAAAAAGGTCAATGAGACACAGAATAACACATGAGAATAACCAGTGTTCTACTGATACAGACGGTAAAAAGGCGGCACTGCTGGAGGAATGCTCTGGAATATTTCACAATATTGAAGTTCCACAGGCTTCAAAAAGACACCACAGCACCCAGCAAACAAAGACAAGCTGCAGGACAGTGGAATTACTTTGATGTCTTTCCATTTCTCTGCTCTCTCCCGCATAGTCAGTCGGGTTTGGCATGACAGGAAAGACTTAAATTTAGGTTACAAGAAGGACCCGATGCAGTTGTAAGAGCGAACCCCCCCAAATGAAAACAAGGATGTTAACATCACATAATGAAAGAACAGAGAGCTTTCTATCTGAGAGAGGAACATTGAATGACTCTTTACAGAGACGGTGTGATAGGGACTGGTCATTACCTGCTGCGAAATAATTTAATGTGTGTCTGGGTCTTCGTGATTTATGTTAATACAGTGAGAGCTTCCTGAAGGTATGTGCCCACTACATCCAGTTCATTTAAGGAATTAAAAAAGACTAACAGAATAAAGTGAGTGTATGTAAGAGAACAGTACCCTTCATGACCAGCAAGTACCGGTATCAACACAGTGCCAAAAACAAAATGCACGGGATAAAAAATAAAAACATTTGTGGTCTTTGTGATATTGCAAGACTAACACTAAAAAGTGTGTGATACAAAAAAAAAAAACAAAAAAAATCCCAAAGCACTGCTTTCTGTCCGCTTCTCCTGATCGCGGGTCTGTCCGTCCCCCGGCTCAGAAACGCCCCTGCTTGGCGTCTCCGATGGCTCCCCAGACGTCGAAGACAAACTCGTCGGGGAAGGCGAAGTCGCCGAGGGCTTCGTCTAGCGCCATGGCGAACTCGTCTGGGTTCTTCTTGTCCTTCCCGACCTCCACCATGGTGGCAGCTGGAAGAGAGGAACGAGAAGGAGAGGTGAGACTTTTACACAGGGAGGGGGTGTGGCAAACAAGAAGGGGCGTGGCATTACTGGGGGAGGGCCACTTTGAGGAAGGAAGGTCATTCCAGAGCATCTATTGACTGGCATCTCTCTTCCAAAGCGTTTCTTCAGGTCACCTGTACGTCACATGTTCATTACCAAGACATTACAGTGGTAAAATATTCATAACGAACTGGGCAGCAGTTTACAAAGTTACTGGTTACTGGTCCGTGCTGGCGCACTGCTTCTGTATCATTGGGCAAAGTACATAACCCAGAATTGCCTCAGTAAATATCCAGATGTAATATCCGCATACAAAAATTGTGAGCTAAGTAAGTTGTTCTGGATAAGAGCGTCTGCTAAATGACAATAATGTAATGTAAATTCACAGATGATGATAACAGTCTGGCTGTGTAATTTCATGACCTTTTGCACTGGCCCAAATCACGTAACTTCGCAAATCACTTGCGTTTGCTGGCCTTTACCCACCCAGTTCAGTGTCTCGGATTCCCATGTAGCTCTCTAAAAGGTCGTCCACCTTCTTGACGGCTTTTTCTTCAAACTCTGTTGGCTGGGGACAAAAAAATCAGTTTTAAAAAGATTAAAGCATGACATATTACAAATCTCCCCACAGAAAAAAAACCACCAAATCAATGTGTACCTTCTTTCTGCCACATCAGGTTACCTCAAAAAAGGGCTCAGACTTTTTAAAAAATTAATTGCATTAGTTTACCTGTTTCTTATACAGCTCAGTCTGTGTGGGAATAGAATTATCTTGTCTCAGCAGTGAGTAATGCTTAGATTTTCTCCATGTTTCTAACAATACACCTAATTAGACTTCTTTTTGGCTTAGCAGTCACGCATGAACAAACAGCGTCTAACAGTACCCTTCCCAGTAAGAAAGCACATTTTTTCTTTTTTCTTTTGCAACCACCCATTTCAAATGAAATAAGCAATTTTCATTTCATTTTATCCCACTAAGACTGGATGTTCATGTTTTCCAGGTAATCACGGACATAGTTTAATTTTACCCGCGAGGTAGCGGTGACCCCTGCAAGAAAATGGTGGTTTGAGTTGTGAGATTCTGCGGATGAACTGGCTCACCATTTCCTCCACGGTGGCGGGCCCTTTCGACCGAAGCCTCAGCGTCCCTCTGCCCGTGGCGATCTTGCTCTCCCCAGCCGGCTTTGTGCCCTTTGACCTCGGCTCAAGCATTTCTGTCAATCCAAAGACATTACATTACATTATTGTCATTTAGCACATGCTCTTATCCAGAGCTGCTAACATAGGTCACAATCTTTACACGTTATTTATCCATACAGTTGGATACTTACTAAGGCAATTGTGGGTTAAGTACCTCGCCCAAAGGTACAGCAGCTGTGCCCCAGCAGGGAATTGAACCAGCAACCTTTCAGTTACAAGCCCTGCTCCCTACCGCTATATGACACTGTCACTTCACTCAGGCTACAAATAGGACCCATGAAGATTCACATGTAGATCGGCCGCTACGTGCCATCAGAAAATATTAAATGAATCACATTTACAACAAAGAGGCTGAGCGCCCTCAGCTTTCACCATATTCATAATTACTGACAATTCCCTTATATTCTCAAAGCAACAGTGGAATTAGAGTCCCAACATGAGAGACATAAATTACATAAAACTGCTATGGGTGTTTTTTTAACAAGTCAACTTCTTATGCCGCTGAAATAAAGGAAAACGACTATGTTAGAATAGTAAAATGTTAAATGCTTAAATTTGCTAAATTTGCTACACAAAAGTTAAAGACAAAGGGAATGGAATTTGACCGCATCTAGGCCAAAAGTAAGGCTGGCTCAAGGCCTTTAACCAGCAGAATGTGGATTCAGACGACCTGGACCATCACAAAACGCGGGGGAATAATTACTTACATTTTGTCACCTCAGGGCGCTAAACACAAAACCAGCCCGCTTCTCCGGCAGCTAATGGCCATGAGATAAGAGCCTTCTCTGCAGGGACACTGTGACCAAGACACCGGTCGGGTAATGCAGTAAGAGGTCGGGCAGCGTACGAGCGGTACCAGCACCCTCTGAAAGATGGGGCCATTAAGAGAGTGAGAAATCCTCACAGGTGGGCCGAGAGTGAGAAGTCCCCACAGGTGGGCCTGTAATACCCTGTAATACTGTCTATTTGCAGGTTACTGTTGTTCTCCTCATTGCAACAGGCCTGTATTTTTTAGCTTGATTACCACCCCGGTCAGTCCCCCCCAGTTCTACTTCATATGGTGTTCCTTTTCAAACACTTACATTCGGCCATTTCGCTGTGAGGTCAAGTAATTCAGAGCAACCAAGAGGGCTGTCTTAACCTGCCAGGCATCCATAGACTAAAGCACTTATTGGAAGTTAATTGATTTGAAAATCATTTTCCTTCCTGGAAGGTCAGAGAGAGGGTAAGTGCCTTCATAATTAATACATCAGCAGGATCATTCATAAAAAAGCCCTCATTTAGACTGCAGCCAGAATTAATCGGAGCTATGACGCACACCGGGTGGAAACGACCGACCAAACACATTAACACACCTCTCATCTTTTGGTTATATTCTCCAATACCTGAGAGAGGAACACTCCACTTCTGGTTATATTTCAAGTCAGCATGGCAACAAGAGACACTTTTTTAAAACGGATTGCTCTCTTGACAAGGGGGAAATAGAATGTCACGAAAAAAAAAAACAAAAAAAAACTAATAACCGCTTTCAGACAAAAGTGCTTCATGTCCAGCACAGACAGTTAAGGCATTTGTTCCGGGCATTAGGTGACGATGACGGGGAGCCCACAGCAGCGGAGCAGATCGGCTCCACTTTGCCGGGGGGGGGGGGGGGTGGATGAGTCAGCCAGGTTTCACTGGCTGGTGCACCAAGCTAATGCCCTCATGGCCCTTACATTCTTCACAAGCCCTATGCTGAAGGTAGCTGGCTGTTTTGAGCTAGAAAATTGGAAGTGGCTAAAGTGTTTCATGCTCGATCCTGTGGCTCAGGTTCGAACTGGGGTGTGTCACTTGGTGACAGTGACCAACATCCCATATTCCCACAGGATAAGGGTGGGTAGGTCAGCCAGGGCTTCCTCATCTCCCTGCTCTCAGGTGACTAAGAGTCGCTCAGATGACATCAGTGTCCTCCAATAAGCAGCTACATTACCTTACATTACATTATTGGCATTTAGCAAATGCTCTTATCCAGAGTGATTGACATCAATTATAGGTTTTTTGCAAAGTAAATTGTACATTTTTACAATTGTACTATCCATTTATGCAGCTGGATAGTTACTGAGGCAATTCTGGGCTAAGTACCCTGTTTCTGGGTTAAGTACCTTGAGTCCTGCTTCTTAACCACTATGCTACACTGCAGCCCCCCACCACAGTGTGATGTTTCTTGCAAAAAATGCATGTGACAATACTGGGGGACTGCGTTCGTCTCACCTCGGTGCTTCTGCAAGTGCAGAGGGTGTCCCTGTAAGATGAGTCTTCTGTTCAACTGGCGATTCCCAAAATGGGTTTCATAAAAGAGGAAAATGCATTACAAGGCTGGAAGGTGGGAGCCCAGCACCCAAAAACCAATCCCACCCCCTGAGCAGTGGTTCACTCATTCACTCTACAAACCAGAGACAGACCTGCTTTTCCTGCCAGCCTGTAGTGTAATGTTTACTCTTGGCTGAACAAGGTAGCACCATCTTACACACTGGATGATGAAAATTTCTGCTACCGGTTTAGACTGGATGCACGGAAATAGTTTTATGAGCCCTTCTAGGAAGACTGTGTTCTGGTCTTTGTGACCGGACAGGACAGAGGAGTCACACAGAATGAGGACACACCAGAAAAGCCCCTCGTTCTCAAGAACACTCACATCTTGCTCATCTTTCCCCTCTCACGTCACAGTTAGCCAGGCCTCTGAAATATGGCTACCTCTGCATTGCTACAGGTTTCGGAGAAAGGAAGCTTGCCAAGCCGCCATAATATGGCTTAACTATGATGCACAGCCTCTGGCATAACTGCAAGTTTTTTTGCAGACAGGAAAGTTTTGTCTGTTCATTTACACTGACTGGGTACGTGACACATAAGCACGGAGTGTGAAGATTCTACCTCAGAGCCACAAAGCTGCACATTAAATTATTAGAACTGGAACAAAACCTGAAGGCATCTATACTAAAAAAAAAACACAGATCTGACAGGTTGATCAAGTGAGAATGACTAGACAAGGGTTATAATTTAAAAGAGTCACGCTGTCATACTGGGAGAAGTGGCTTCCAAAACAGCACAGTAATGTGAGCTAGAAGTATGGTGAACTTAAACACCGAAGAAAGAGCATAAATGAAACAATGTTTCTTTATAAAATTACAGGACATTACAGGGATACTTTGCTCACTTCTGATAATGCAAACACTGCACTTCTTCACTTTTATCGGCTGTTAAATCTGCAGTGAACAGGCCGGAGAAGGAGAAGACTGGGGCAGACACAGTGAGCACATTTTTAGAGTTGCACCTTATGTGACTCCTTTAGTTAAATCCCAGCTGTTACCAGAGGCATGTGGATGTCTGACAGTCGGTGAGGAGTGATGAATGGGTTGGAGTGAATCTCTTTTAGATACTCGAATTCTGCAGCATCTGTGGGACACGTAAACGCACAGCCTTGTCACACACAGCCTGGAAAAACACCGCGTGTCTGATGACAAGAAGAAGGTGTCTGGCTGGCAAATGGTAAGGGGTAGTAAGCGAAGGGTTTTTATGACACCCAAACACACACAGACACACAAACATTCATACATGTATTAACCACGGGTGTTATCCATTCAAAATCCATGAACCACTTCAAGAGTGGAGCAGTTATGATATTGTCTGAATTGAACCAATAAAAGAACATTACTCCTTTTGACTATTCTATTTTTCCACTGGGGGTCATCGATGGTAGCTCCTCCCATTATAGGGTTCAGGAAGTCCCATGTACTCAAAGCACCATAGCCAAAAGTTGAACCTTCACTGCTGCCAGCTCCAGTAATTACTGGCGGTGACGCTGTCTTGACTGTGCATACTCACAAATTACACACTAGATTAAACATTTGGCTAATTCTGCACAAACATTACATTCTAGATTTCTTCCATTCTAGAATTCATCACTGAGGGCATAATTGGTCAATACTGTACTAATAATGAAGATGTTTGTGCAAAGGGGATTTGGTCCCAAAGCAAAACAACCACCGCTTCATAATAAAGTGCAATAACCTAATAAATGAGTGATGACTACTAACATAATAATGCTATAAATATGTGCGATACATCAAATAAATGCAACAAAGCGGGGGTTTCAGTGGCGCTCTGTGACCCAGGAACAGAGAGTGAAGCCAAGAACAAGTGCTGCCTGGCATGAAGATTTAAAACCGCAAACTGCTAACTCACAAACGGCTAGGGTTTTGTGCATTTTACATATCGCGTAAACAAATGACATACACGAGAAAGCCTCACGGATGTTCAAGGAACACAAATGAACTTGCTTGAGCAAGAATGACTGGCACACCCTGCCCCTGGCAGCCCGCTGACTCTCACTTGCTCTTGTGTGTGTGACAGCAATGGGTTCCTCACACACATTGCCCTGCACAGAAACAGTGCCTGTGTGCGCAGGGATTCCTTTCATAACCGCAGGCACCTCTTCCACGGAACCGTGAACCAGAAACCTTTCACTCGCGAACGTTACGTCTTGCTCTCGCTGCTAGACGCTCGAAGCCGCCTGCCGGTTGCCTGGCTCTCGGTACGTTACCCTTACATTAAAAGTTCCGTCCCCCGCACTGCTGAACCTAAAGTTTCCAGACAAAGGCAGGTGCTTATGAATATTCATGAGCTGCGAGACTTTGCTTTTGGCGCTGATTCTAATCACCGCCGATGTTTTGAACCAACGTAATCGGCAATCGCTCAGAATCAAAACAACTCCGAGGCCTGCCAGCTCATGAATATTCAGCGTTGGATACGGAGAAGGGTCTTCACTCAGGACTTTTTCTTTAATTTTTTTATTTTTCAGCAGTGTGGAATGCAGAGGTCCAGGAAAACGGAGCTCTGCGTGTTTTTTTCGGGGGGCGCCCGGTCGCCTGCCGGGCCGCGGCCGCACTCACCGAAGGCCTTCATGGGCTCCACCAGCTTGAGCGTAAAGGTCTGGTCTCGGGGCAGCTCCTTCAGCATGCGCGCCACCTCGTAGTGCCGGCTGCCCACGATGTTGCGCCCGTTGATGCACTCGATGTGGTCGCCCACGCAGATCACCTTCACCCCGTCCACCACGCTGCCCTCCTTGATGCGCTGCGACACGCAGAAAGAAAATAAAATTTAGTCAGGTTGCACAAGGCGTTCAGGCACGTCACGTCTGGTCACGGTGCTCATGGGTAACAGGGGACAGCCCAGATACACCTGCATACCGGATATACCTCTCTAACTGGGGGGTAGTGGAGCATCGTGGCAAGGAGCAGGGCTTGTCACTGAAAGATTGCTGGTTCGATTCCCACTGGAGCTGCTGCTGTACACCTGGGCAAGGTACTTAACCCACAATTGCCTCAGTAAATACCCATTTATACATCTGGTAACTATACCAGATGTATAAATGGATAACATGTAAAAATTGTAACCAATGTGAGTTACTCTAGATAAGAGCATCTGCTAAATGACAGTGATGTAATGTAATGAAATGTTAATGTCTTTGGACTGACAGAAATGATTGCTCCGAGGTCAAAGGGCACAAAACCTGCTGGGGAGAATGTCAGTTACTCTGGATAAGAGCATCTGCTAAAAGACAATTAGGCATGTCTGGTCACAGCGTTCACGGGTAACAGGGGACAGGAGTTCTTTAACAGCCCTACATACCAGACATACCAGATACACCTCTACCTGTGTGTAGACATGAGTTTGATGAGCGGAGTTTCCCCAATCCGACCTGTACAGCTAGCATGCATGACTCCAGCATTCAGTTCCTCTTCACTCAGCTCCTTCTCACTCCTCCTTGGGCTGTAACGGTTTTACCGAGCTGTTTACCTTGGCCACTAAGATACACCCGACTGAGTTCAGGAGGTAAAATGCAAATGTTTGGCAGGAGTCCTAAAAGGAGGGGAATTCGAAAGCTGGTTTATACATTCCTGGGCTGTCTCCAGCCCCAGACCTCACTTCCCACCAGAGTTTCTGTAAAATATTTACTGTTGCCTTATTGACCTGGCCCCCTTGGAAACACTGTCTAAATCTACTGCTCACTAAAAGGCTACCACAAACCAAGCTTTCTCAGGTTGCCTGTATGCGTATTAGGAATCTGAGCATCAGTGGTTATTCAACAATTGCAAATCATTGATTTCATGTTCAGGAATACCATACTGTAACTCTCGAATGACCTGATATTTATTTTGATTAACTTGTATGGCACTAGGACAAAACAAGATACAAATGAATATTTTTATTAAGGTCAGTGTTGACCTGTAAGAAATTTGTTCACTATATACTCTTTACCAACCATCTTTCCCAGTTCCTGAGGCCACAGCAAAAACATGTCACAGCTCCTGGGCTACTGATTCAGAAATCTGCACCTCTTCAATAATAATAAAAAAAAAATCTTCTGCTTATACTTCTGCTTTGCATCGTTTTGGGAATAATAAAAAAATGACTGCATATGCCCAACTGTCTGAAATCCCTGTACTTTGTTAAAACAAGCCCCCAGCATGTTTTGA
This sequence comes from Megalops cyprinoides, assembly GCF_013368585.1. Classification (NCBI taxonomy): domain Eukaryota; kingdom Metazoa; phylum Chordata; class Actinopteri; order Elopiformes; family Megalopidae; genus Megalops; species Megalops cyprinoides. Next base: position 22,886,302 of record NC_050602.1, on the reverse strand, counting down.
TGAAATCTTAGGCAAACTTCCTCCTAATAAAATATTCCGATTACACCACGGAGAAAATTCTTGCATGAACTTGGTTGCTAGTGACACCTGGTGGTCAAAACTGAAAATGCAGCCAGTGACGAAAGTAGGACGTGCTGTAGGTCACAGAGAACGTTCCACTTCCCCCGCGAAAAATCGGTGCGATGCTTTTTAATTCATTTCATTTATTCGTGAAGCAATTGCGAGAGTACAGCCAGGAGTGCAATACTTTCAATTAATGCTTGGATTAAAAGCTTAGACACTTTAATGCATCTTTCTGTCTGAGTCTAACGCTCGGACGCAGTTCTATTAAGGGTGTCATGCTGTTCCAGTCGTCGGGCTACCTTGCACAATCTGTCTGGGAATATTGCCCTGTTGAATTTGAATTATTACTCTGATAATAGTATTATATAATATTCCGTATTAGTATTACATATTGAGAATTAGGCCTCTGAATGTAATTACAAAGCAGAGATAAATATCTTGGCAATGATGTATTTTTTCTCTTTCCCAGTTTTTAAGAAAATGAGAGATAATGTAATCCATATGTGGTTTAATACATCGTACCTTTCAACACTCAAAGTGTTACTTTTATGACAGAAATTCACTTCCTTTGTTACATTTCCATAGTTCCGTTTGTACCCACACCAAACATAAAATATTGAGAATGATGATCTAAAAAATACATTCTTTAAGACAATGTATTTAAAGGATGCAAATTGTTGCTGTTTTCATGTATTGAAATACATTTTTTGCTTTGTATTGATTTATTTTAAGGGTATTTGCAGTATATTCTTTGGCTGAACAACATATTTCTCTATATATTACAATATATTTAATTTTCATACAGGACAATCTCTCTTTGTCCTAAAGCCACAAGCGGTGCTAAATATTCCAGCTGAAGAGAGAGCAGCCACCCTGGTCAGCACGTACTCATCTCTGTGTAAGCAATCAGCCCATTATCCTTCCCTCACCTTCCCCCCAAAGAAAACCCAACAAGAGGCAGGTTAATTAAAGCTACGCTTGCTTCAAAGCCTTTCAGCACGAAGCTGACAGGAGAAATTTACAATGCAGATTTCTTCTGTGAATGAGCTTTCTCGGCCTGTGTGCTTTCCTAGCTTTACATATTTATGATCTACTTAAGACTTGTTCTTTTTGGGTATGGTTTTTCAAGGCTGCCTGTTTGAAGATGCTGAGGATGCTGGTGATACAGGACTTCTGTCTGCTACAGCAGCTGTACTGCTGCTACTAGCACACAGGGTGGCGCCATTGAGCTGTTTTTCTCTGTCCCTCTGAGAATGTGTAGCACTGACTGCTCTTTCCTGTGCGTTTCTATCCTCGTGAAAGTACAGAGCCGTGCTCTGGTTGGATGAATCTGTTGCCATCTCTGCCTGGCTTTCATCTGGGTTGTCTCGTCTTTAAGGAGGAAGAATCCTGGCTATTTCAGATACAGAAACATATATAAGAGAAATAAATTTCAAACCTTTTAAAGCAGAAAGTACCTCTGGAGCCACAAATATACAGATTATAACTGCACCATGACCAGTGAATATGTGCATGCACTTGTCATTTTGGTAGTGGATCAGGGCCTTATTTTTCTGAGGTCCCCTTAACTCCTCCTGGCAGAGAAGACAGTTTTATCCTTGTGTGCATTGTCTTCAGATTTATCAGCAACTGAACCATAAAGGCAGATCATTTTAAGATCAAAGATCATTTCTGGGCCTCTAGCTCCTCCCCACATGCAGTGGAAGTAACCCTACGGGACATGGGAGTGCCACAACACCCATGTCTGATGCGGGAAGACCCCGCTCTTTCCACAAAGTGTCTTGTGACAGTCAGACTGTAACAGGCTTTACGCCCTTTTGTCTCTTTCATTACTGAAACCTGATCCTATAATTTCTCACATTTATATCCTGGCTGGAATGTCCTCATCCAAGTCTACATGTGGGGATCCTAAGTGATTAACGTTCTGTAAATTACATTGTGAGAATGTGATTAATTTTCAGATGCTATACTTTTCTGACTAGTGACTTGCACTGTGAAGCACTTGAGGCTACAGTTTCGTTACATGGGAGGTGCATTACACTACATTACATTACATTACATTCATTTAGCAGATGCACTTATCCAGAGAGACTTCCAACACACTTCAATACAAATAATGTTTGTAATACTAATAACAACTACTATAGTGGTGATGATGATGATAATGATGATGATTACTGTTACCTTTATGAAGGCGTATCCAGCTCCATTGTCTGTAATGGTGAGTCCCAGGGCATCCTCAGCCTTGAACACCTCCACCTCCTTCTTGAGCCCTTTTATATGGGCGAAGATGAAGTCCTCCAGGCCGATTTGCCCCCCCAGGAGCCTCTCCATGTCGATCTTGTGAGTGTTCAGCGTGCAGAAGAGAATCTGTTCAAGAGCACACGACTGGCATTTACTTCAACATATTTACAACACATTTTTCTTTGGAACAACAATAACGTTCTTTTTTTAAAACTGTCCAGAAATACAGGGTGTTCTGGGGAAAAAAAAAACCAAAAACTCAAAAGGTCACACTTTCTTTTCATTGCTATCCCCACTCTGACATCAAAGAACACAAAATCATATTATGGCAGCTGGTTCTGCTACATAATCACTGGATATCTCATCAATAAATGAATTACGGTAGAAGAAAGTTACTGGCTGTGGATCAGTGTGAACTCCCTTGGACCCTAAAACAAACATATCAAGGTAGTGAAAATGTCTTTTTTTAAAAAAACATATTTAGACAATATTTACACTACTTCAACAGCAAAAATATTCCCTGAAGTCATATCATGGACCGTGGAGTTGTACCTCATTGCTGCTGATCTTTACATGACTCAGCAATGAGAAGCGTTGGCTTGTGCAACCACCGCTGTGTGTTTTCACCGCAGCTGGACCGGTTCCATATGCCCCACCGATGGCACACCCTTCCCGGCCTCAGCCGCCATAAAGCATTCTCTCAGGGTAAAGGCCAGCCGCACCGTAAGCACTTGTGATAGACAACAGCCCCTCCTATTCTTTCCACTGCATGTGTCTTGTTTAGTCTGAGCGTTATCTACACAGCTCAGTATGACAGTGAGCGTTAACAGGCCTCGAGACGGAAAGCGTATGGCGAATACGTCACCGCCCCCATCTGTGAAGGATCCTGGGAGCAGCTGGGAGCAGCTGACCAACCACAGACAGACTGACCAATCACAGATATACCGAGCCATCACAGACACACTGAGCAATCATAGACAGATTGACCAATCACAGACAGACTGACCAATCACAAACGGACTGACCAATCACAGACGGACTGACCGATCACAGACGGACTGACTGATCACAGACGGACTGACTGATCACAGACGGACTGACCAATCACAGACGGACTCACATTAGGGCTACATTAGGCTGCCATAGCAACTGCATGGATTAAAAAAAAGAGAATGCAAATTAATCCCATCCTAATGTATTACCCTGCCCATTAATAGCCGAGGTTCCTGTTACCCAGTGTTTCTCTGATATAAATCCTTCACTACACATTCCACTTTAGATTGCAGTCATGCCATGCAGGACATTCAGCAGGCTAATGTAAAACTGTCAGGCTTCAACCCACCCGCAAAAACACAACCTGCGTTTCTGTGCTGTCAGACACTGACAACTCTATAATAAGCTACACAATATTACAACTCCGTATTGCTATGCATGCTCCTGTAAGGCCTTCCAAACCACCCTGAGGGAGGCCATGGATAATGTGAGTAAAATGAGACCTAACGAGGCAAGGGGAGGCAAGGCTCTGACCCACACTGCCCTGAGGGGGGCCTTCCCCACCCCCCTGATAGTGGCCTTCTGCAGCATAATCAAAATCTCTGTGAAGGCACCATACTCTGACCCACAGTGGCCTGAGAGAGACCCTCAGTGGAGTAATTGGGATCTCTCTGTGAAAGAGCCGGGCTCTGACCCACACTGCCCTGAGAGAGACCCTCAGTGGAGTAATGGGAATCTCTCTGTGAAAGCACCAGGCTCTGACCCACACTGCCCTGAGAGAGGCCTTCAGCAGAGTAATCAGGATCTCTCTGTGAAAGCACCAGGCTCTGACCCACACTGCCCTGAGAGAGACCCTCAGTGGAATAATGGGGATCTCTTTTTAAAAGCGCCGGGCTCTGACCCACAGCGCCCTGAGAGAGACCCTCAGTGGAATAATGGGGATCTCTTTTTAAAAGCGCCGGGCTCTGACCCACAGCGCCCTGAGAGAGACCCTCAGTGGAGTAATGGGGATCTCTTTTTAAAAGCGCCGGGCTCTGACCCACAGCGCCCTGAGAGAGACCCTCAGTGGAGTAATGGGGATCTCTTTTTAAAAGCGCCGGGCTCTGACCCACAGCGCCCTGAGAGAGACCCTCAGTGGAGTAATGGGGATCTCTTTTTAAAAGCGCCGGGCTCTGACCCACAGCGCCCTGAGAGAGACCCTCAGTGGAGTAATGGGGATCTCTTTTTAAAAGCGCCGGGCTCTGACCCACAGCGCCCTGAGAGAGACCCTCAGTGGAGTAATGGGGATCTCTTTTTAAAAGCGCCGGGCTCTGACCCACAGCGCCCTGAGAGAGACCCTCAGTGGAGTAATGGGGATCTCTTTTTAAAAGCGCCGGGCTCTGACCCACACTGCCCCGAGAGAGACCCTCAGTAGAGTAATGGGGATCTCTTTTTAAAAGCGCCGGGCTCTGACCCACAGCGCCCTGAGAGAGACCCTCAGTGGAGTAATGGGGATCTCTTTTTAAAAGCGCCGGGCTCTGACCCAGACTGGCCTCTCCATTGTGTTCCTTTTGTGTACGGCCGGCACTCTGCACACATCAGCTGACGCACACAGCAGCGTTGCCCCTGGTTACCGGAGCTCAAAAAAGGACAGGATTAAGAGGAGGGATAGAGTGCGTGCATGAATGTGTGTGTGTGTGTGTGCGTGTGTACATATGCAGGAGTATATGTGAGTATGTGTGTATGTGTAAGTGTGTGTGTGTGTATGTGCGTGTGTGTGTACACATGTAGGAGTGTGTGTGAATATGTGTGTATGTGTGTATGTGTAAGTGTGTGTGTGTGTGTGTGTATGTGTATATGTGTGAGTGTGTGTATGTGAGTGTGTGTATATGTGAGAGTGTATGTATGTGTGTGTGTATTTGTGCATGTGTATATGTGTGAGTATGTATGTACGTGTGAGAGTGTGTGTATGTACGAGTGTGTGTGTACGTGTGAGAGTGTGTGTACGTGTGAGTGTGTGTGTATGTATGAGTGTGTGTGTACGCGTGAGTGTACGTGTGAGTATGTGTGTACGTGTGAGAGTGTGTGTACGTGTGAGTGTGTGTGTATGTATGAGTGTGTGTGTACGTGTGAGTGTACATGTGAGTATGTGTGTACGTGTGAGAGTGTGTGTACGTGTGAGTGTGTGTGTATGTATGAGTGTGTGTGTACGTGTGAGTGTGTGTGTATGTATGAGTGTGTGTGTATGTGTGAGTGTGTGTGTATGTATGAGTGTGTGTGTGTATGTGTGAGTGTGTGTGTACGTGTGAGTGTGTGTGTACGTGTGAGTGTGTGTGTACGTGTGAGTGTGTGTGTATGTATGAGTGTGTGTGTATGTATGAGTGTGTGTGTATGTATGAGTGTGTGTGTACGTGTGAGTGTGTGTGTACGTATGAGTGTGTGTGTATGTGTGAGTGTGTGTGTATGTATGAGTGTGTGTGTATGTGTGAGTGTGTGTGTATGTATGAGTGTGTGTGTGTATGTGTGAGTGTGTGTGTACGTGTGAGTGTGTGTGTACGTGTGAGTGTGTGTGTACGTGTGAGTGTGTGTGTATGTATGAGTGTGTGTGTATGTATGAGTGTGTGTGTACGTATGAGTGTGTGTGTACGTGTGAGTGTGTGTGGCGTCAGAGCGGATGCTCCTCTCCGTGATACTCCCGCTCTCCCCGCAGGGCCGTGCTGAATGGAGAGCTGGAGTAAATGCAGCCGGCTGGTGGGAGGAATCACAGCAGACACCCACCCACAGTTACACATGATGCAACCGGATCAGCTCCCCGCGGCCCACCCCTCCCACCCCGACACGCCGGCCTCTCCACGCGCACACACACACGCGCTCACACACCCCCGGCACCGCCAGGCACGGCCGGGACGCAGTCACCGAACGCCTCTCTCCTCCGCTGCCCTGACGCACAGCCGCCGCTCCTGCACCTACGCTCTGAGGTGTCGGAACACTCCCGCCTGCCATTTCAGGCATAGCGGCTCTCACAGCTCAATTATAGCACAAGCCATCAGGACACCACTCTCCGCCTTCTCTCACCCTGTTTTTAGCTTTAGGTTTTTTTTTTGGTAATGTGGTTGTGGCTGTGGGTTTTATTTTATTTTTTTGATTTTCTACAAAGCGTCTTAAACCTGTCCCTGGCAAAGTGTGTTCACCTGGCCTTTGTACTTGGCACAAAGTGCACAAATACATCAGAGCAAACCCGACACACGAGAACGAGGGTGACGTCAGTGGCCAGAGTCGCAAATTCAAAAAATCAGTTTGTAAAGAAAACAACAGATATTTACATTTACATTCATTCATTTGGCAGACGCTTTTATCCAAAGCGACTTACAAGTGAGGCAGAGTACAATACGAGCAAATAGCCATATAAGGAGTCAACAATATTAGTAGCAAAATACTGTTCTTGTACTGGTGAGAGGCATTTGCGTGGATCCTGGATTACCACGTTAGTAAAATATTTCCTTATATTAAGTACGCAGCCTGTTTTTTCATGAAAGGCTAAACCAATGCTGTAATGAGGTTAAATGCTGACTACACAGAAGCTCCGCAGTCTTGCACAGCAAAGCAATAAGAGGAGGACTTTACCAAGCAAAGTGCATGAGACATTACAAAAACACTAACTTATGAAATGAACACGCAGCTGTATCTGGAGCCAGCCAGTTAAACCTGTGAACTATTTCCCTAATGTTTAACCGGGGGGGGGACGGTTAGTAATCTGTATCATGTTGGGGGTTTATTGTACAGAAAAATTTCAGTTCACAATAATGTAAAATCACCGAGAGTGTAACAGGTGGCAGTACGGTATTATGGTTAAGGAACAGGCTTTTCCCCAGAGAGCCGCCAACTCATTTACAAATGGCAATTCACTTATATCTTTAAGCAGTGTAGATAATCTCATCAGTTTGGGTAAATATCCAGTTGTAGAAATGCACAACAGATGGAAATGTAAGTTATACATCCACTCTGTGAGGACATACATACTCAGCAAAGAAATAACTATTAACCATTAACTACTTCACAAACACTTTTGTTAATCTGTCATCTCCAGTTACAGAAAGGAAAACTGCCACAGGAGTCAGCTGCTACCGTATCATGCCTTATTTTTTAATTGTTTTTTTTTTTTTTGAAAGCACGTAACTGATTCAAAGCAGCCAATATAAACAGCTGTACAAAGAGCCAACGCATTATGCAGACAGTATAAACTAGAATGTATAGAATCTCAGGACTGGGCGGAGCCTCCATTCAAAACCACAGGTGCAGAGAATCAAGCCCGCCTAAATGTTCGACATGTTTGGCATGTCTAAACACATACTCGTTAGTTTAGATTTACACCTACTATGCCGGGTATTTTTTCTTCAGAGGACTAGCAATGAATTTCACACAAGAACTGGCCATACACACATTTATGAAGTGTTCCATTTCACTGTAAATTATTTTCATGAACAGCCCACTACACACCATTGTTGATCCAGGGAGGAGAAATTCGTGGTATCACTCCACCTCACGGCTCCCCCATCAATGACATCATCCTTCAGACTGGTCACCCCTGGGATATCACCACATCCTCCACAGTCATTGTTAGCCAAACAGCGCGTAGTGAAAAACTGTGGCACCAAGGCAACCTTTTCAACTGCAGTGCAGCCAAGCACTCACCTATGCCTTGGTTACCACACCATGCCGCAGCTGTGGCTCAGGTCAAGCCTGCTCTCTGTCTCCAAGCACCCTGGTGTCGCTGTGCTGCTGAAACATGGGACGGAGGCAGGTGTGTCCTTGATGGGAAATGTGCGCTTTTTTTCCCCAAATTTCAAAAGGTGTATGCACAAGGCCAAGACAGCCTTGAGCACAGAAAGAATTAGCTGACCGTTAATCTGCTCAAGTGATATGAATGTAAACTAAGTTAAGCCCTTACTTACTGAAAGATGAATTGAGTGAGGGATTCAAAAAGCTGGAGAAGAAGAACTATGCAGGTGGCTATGATCATAATAATAATGATGATAGAGATAATAATGATGACAGAATTCACAGTAACTCCCAGAGAGCTTCTCAAAGAGAGACTGAGCCGCTCTCAGCCTTCAGGCAGAGGCCAGGCTCAGCTCTGAGCCGGGGGGAAGGCCCCGGGGGACTCTGTCCCCGAAGCGCTTCTCCCAGCGCTGGGACTGTGCCATGCGTCCAGGGCACATGCACGGCGCAGCTGCCGTGAGTGCTCAATTACCGCGGCGGGATTGTTTTGCTCCAGTGGAAGAGAACAAACCGCAAGGGGTGGCTACACACGGCCATTGTGTCAGGGCGACCCGCGAGGAAGCTCATTGGGTACCGCGACAAAGCGTGACTGCAGGGAGCCCAGCTACGCCGCTTCCTATCCAGCGGGCGCGGGGTGCTCTGGGGTACGCGCAAGCGTAAACACTGGAGATAAAGAGAGTACCATCCTGCGCGCATCCGATATGTTCCTAGTGCTGTATCACGCGTTCGGATCGAGCTCTGAGGCAGGTTAGACTCAGAGGTCCAACGGGGACGAAGCGTAACAAACTGACCCCACCCGGTAATGAGAGAGACTGCAGTGAAGGAGCACAGCTCCAGTCTTCTGGAGGGGGAGGGAGGAGGGGGGGTGTAGGGGGGGGATGGGGGGCGGGGATGGGGGGGGGGGGGTCAAAGCATTTCGGTCCCCATTCCATCCAAGCCATAAAAGGTCAACCCATTTCCTGCATTTAATCTCTCCTCTTTATTACACTGCAGAAAGCCTGTCACACAGCCATCTTCAGAGCAGGTCTGCATTATTACAGAAAGAGTTCAGAGAATGTACTGGATGTTTTGGATGTTGTACAGACTTATATGCCCCCAATCCTTTTGCGAATAACTTCAAATTAGATCTCTGGAGCTTACGTTTAGGGAGAGGAGGTAGGCTTCAAGTAAAATAAGCGGGATTCCGTGCTATAAGGCAATAATGTTTGCACCCTTAAGCCTTTCGAAATCCAAGTCTTACAAGTCTGTATCAATTTGGGGGGAATTGGCTAAGCCCCTCTTACTACAGAAATGTTAGCTGTGCTCGGGAATTAAGGCCATAAGCCGCAGAGCACAAACACACACACACACAGTCACACACACAAGGAAGGTTTACACTGATCACATACATGTCCTTTCTTGGGAGTGACTCAATACTGCACTCAAATGGAATAACTCAAATTAAGTCAAGTAAAACAAGCAAAACGGTGTAGAAGCAGCAAATATATTAGACCAGGAGAAGAAGTAAACAACAAAATGGGCTGGCATGAGCTCGGTCACCTTCGCTCTGACAGCGCCTCTCCTGCACTGCTCATGGAAATGAAGGCAAGCCACAGGTGAACGCTGATAATTTGCAGCTGTGACGCTAACCTGCCCAATGGCAGGCAGCTCTGACATTCAAACACTGAGCAAATTGTTTGCCAGCTGATAATGTCTATACAAAGGAGCAGCTTAACTGGGTAGCAACACACATAGCCACACCTGCGGTGAATGCTTCAGCAGCAGGAGCAATAAGCAAACTTTGACCGATGCAGTTTTTAAAAAAAAAAAAAAACTTCCGCTTTCTTCTAATCTGTCAAGACAACATTAAGTCTCACAGAATCCAAGGAAACCAAAGAATCCAGTGCATCCAAAAATTATTTGGCATGTGAATTCTTCCCTTGTAGCATCTCCTTTATACGAGCTCCAACTGAAGTGTACCATTTATAGATATCTGGAACGACCTTAATTATATCATCAGCTCACACAAGCGGAATACCCCCCCCCCTCCCATCCACCCACACGCACAGAAAACCGGAACACCGCTGCTAAAGGCTCATTCTGAACCCTGTCATGAGTACACTTGGAGTAAGCTTCTATGTACAGTTGAGATGCAGAAGGGAAACTCAGAACTCGGCAGAAAGCAGTGCGGCTGTGTAGCATAGTGGTTAAGTAGCAGGACTCGTAACCGAAATGTGGGTGGTTCGATCCCCGCTGGGACACTGCTGCTGTACCGTTGGGCAAGGTACTTAACCCAAAAATCGCCTCAGTAAATATCCAGCTGTATAAATGGATAACATTGTAACGAACTGCACTGGGTAAGAGCGTCTGCTAAATAATGTAATGTAATGAAACCGTATAAAACCAAGCGAGTTATGCAATGTAACAGTGCACTTGCATGTAACGGTGTGTGTAAACAAACAGCCACCACAGACAGTGACTGAAAGTCACAGTGATGAACATTTTTAACCATGCTCGCCAAAAAAAAAAAAAAAAAAAAAAAAACACCCCCCCCAATTCTCAGGAAATTCCTAACTTCCACTGGAAGAACCAGGTATGATTTACAAAGTGTAGAGGTGACAAAACCGCAGTCATGTGACCGCAGGGAGCAGCAGCTCTCAGGGAAATGGAGGGTGTAAAAACGACACGACAGTACATGTCTCACAAGGTCTTTATGCGCTTACTGTGCTGCCGTTTGGGCAGGGAGGCGCCCCTGAGGAGGTCTTGCTCGGACTTTATCTCCCTTGATTTGGGCTGTGCCCACCAGGCAGGATGGGAGGGGTTTCCTTTTACTGGCAGAGGGTCGCGGGACACCCCATGTCACTCATACAAGCCTAAGGCCTCACGTATTTACGCGATATGGGCAAGCGGGCGTCACACAAAACGCATCTCATGTGCACCGAAACCAGGGAGAATGGAGTTGCCAGGGAGCAAATTTACGGGACATTCTACACCCATACTCCACACTACACCCTTGCTGTTCCTCTCTGTAGATTTTGGCAAGGTGTCAGTGAACTCAATGTTCTTTGATTCTTGAATGGATGAAAAAAATCTGCAGTCAAAATTATTTGGCTCTGTACATGAGGAGAAGCACTAAAGCAGGACTTTTGGACAATGTTTAACCAAACAAATTCTGAATCAACTATCTGTATATACATGCTAAAATTCACCTTGAAATGGCCTCTCAGCTCTGATCTTCAGATCAGACTTATTACTGCCATATGTATGCTAAAAGCCAGAGTGGTCTTTACATGGGGCAAACTATGCAATTGCACAGGGCTCAGAGCAACCAGGGCCTGCCCAAGGGTTCAAAAGCATATATCTGTATTTGAATGCCTAACTGTAAAACTGTGAAGGTGTGTGCATGTATGTGCATGTATGTAGCAAGCCCTCTTAACAGACTATTTCACTCACAGCAAACGAGAGGTCAATGGTTTTTATTTTATTTAGGCATAGCAAGTATAACAAGCCATAAAACACGTCTATCCAAGACAAGCTCAAGAAAGAGAACGATGAGAGTATGTAAAGAATATCTGCCAAAATGAACCACATTTCTCTTACTGTAGTGTAGACAGTCAGGCAAAGGGCCTCATGCGTGGAGCCCCAGAAGAGCCAAGACTGCTACTCCCTCCAGGAGAAGCTTCACGAGGATGCTGTCATTTAAAAGATGTTGCCAGCACTTCATTCAAAAAAAAAAGTCCCTATTCCAAAATCAAGGCAGCGCTACCATTGCAGGGCAGAATGTCACATTACGCATATCCTGTCACGTATGGGCTGGGCCCTTAATGTTTACTGTCCTCAGGACTCTCCAGAGACGATTTCAATGGCGCCAAGCCTGTGGTAGTTGACAGACTGGTTTTGGGGGCGCTACCTCATGTATTTGTTTCTGTAATCACACCGGACCAATGGTGTCTCTTCGGTGTTTCCCCCGGCTAATACACCCTCATCAGGAAGCGGTCTGACCTGCATATCTAATCCTGTGGCAGGAGACAAAGCAGACCTGTCACTCACAGACGTTTTAAAACGCCACACAGTCTGGCCCCGGACAAAAGCTTTGAACTCACACTCGTTTATCAGGCCTTGTCCTCATCTTTCTCTTTTCTTACAAGGCTTTTAGCAAAGGGGGACAAATGAACTTCAGGACCTATAAATAGAAATCTATGAGGTTGCACATTTCTCACTTGTACTGGTGAGTATCTTAAGGGTAAAAAAGCACTCATGCATCCAAGGTTCAGCCCCACCACCTTAAAGTCATGGGTCCAATTGTTTTACAATCATCTGTCCACACAAAGATTTCACCGTGGAAACCTGAGTAAATACGTAGCTGTGTGAGTCACTGAAGGTGCTGGTGCCCTGCTACCAAAAGGAACATGTCTGTTCTCCATTTATGAATCCCTGACAAAAGCACTACCGTTCATAAACGTGGTCCAGAGTCCACTGGCAATTACCCTTTACCTCCTAGTTTATGAATAAAAAAGTTACAGTAACTAAGCATACTCGGTACAGAACGTTACGTTAACTCTCGCTTGTAATGAACCTTCTTATTGTGCTTACAACAGGGATGTAACTGTACATATATTCACCACTTCTAAGAGACAAAGTCGCTAAATGTGTTCTGTGATTTACCATGCACTTGTCTCAGCAGGTACCACCTTGCGCAACTTAGATGCCCGAGGCGCTATTTCAGGGGGCTTGGCTCTGTCCGATGCACGTCCGCAATAATAACCAATTCGAGTCAAAGCTGTTTATTCAATTCCATCTCTGCCATGTCGAAACAAAAAATAATAACCTCACATATGCGTAAATAAATAAATACCAAACAAATAAATGTACACCATACCTCCGGGGGACTTAAATTGAAAGCTTCTGCTATTTTTGCGTAGAGCTCCTTCACGTTTGTGAAACCCTCGATCCTGCCGGTTGGGCTACCGTGAGCGAGCTGCGTGTGGAACACCAGTTTGGGTCGCAGGTTGGGAGGCGGGGGTGGCAATCCGGCTCCGTTAACGACAGACTTAGCCCCGCTTCCACCGGGGAACCCTCCTACCTCCTCGTTCTCCACCAAATTCGAGCTCTCTCTCGACTTGTTTTTCTTTTTCCTCAGTCCCAAAGGCATCTTGGCACTTGTCGTAAGTCCGTAGCTGGCGAGGTAAACTTTCTTTGCAAACGAGACTTTGTTACAACATTTGAACCCACAACCGACTGCAAGATTCCCTGTTCTTAGCGCGAAGTTTCCTTTCCAGGTTCGACTTTGTTCTTCGACAGAAACTCAACCCTCACTTGCAAATAAAAAAAATCTAAATATTCAACAGGTGGGTGGCGATTGCGAGCGGTCTTCTCTGCCGTTTATCGACTGGCAAACTCTCCCATACACTGTGCTGATCGGCAAACAATAGCTACACTGTTGCAACATTATGAGAACGCAGGCGCAGTAGGGTGAGACTTGGGAGCGTTTGCCGTAAACGAGTACGTCATACCGAAACTTCTTTACCTGTCTAAGGTGATATTATGTCCTTATGGAGTCATACCCCTTCCTCTTCCTTTAGAGATTCAGCTGTACGGTTTCATCATGATGTTTAAACAAACCCATTTGAAACCACTTTTTCAGCTTGCAGCGGCAGGTGCAACATGTTTCGCGCAGTCGGTGCGTCAATCGCATGTAAATAATAGATGCAAATCTGTTTCAGGAAACCTACAAAATAGATCCTTACAAGATTCACAGCAAGAGAATTTTAAAATGTAGTTCATGACGTGATTTCAATGATCCCGAGTGTAGGCCTATTTAAGAAAGTTGGACGTCACGACAGGAAATTTTAAGATGTGCGATTAAATTATTTTATGATTAAATCGACACCCTGACCCTCAATGTGAATAGGCTTGTATAAACAATTACTGAATCCACCGGCTGTGTGGTGTGTGGGCCCTGTTCAAGTTTCGCCTTAGCCTATGGTAGCCAGTCACTTGGGTTTGAATAATTCCTGTGAATGTAATTCAAACCTTATAGCCAAGTATTCGTTACGAAGTTAGGCTATTATCAGTTGTGGTATCGAATGTGGTATTTTCGGTTGTGGATTCGTGTAAATTAACTGTCTGCATTTATAACTAGGGTTAACTTATAATACGTCGTTTATTCTGAAAGGTAGCTGCCTCGTGATTTAACTCCGAAATCTTCCATCTTTCACTGTGTCTGAAGAGGGTATGACGTGTGGGGAAAAAGTAAATACATTCATTAGGACATTTGATTAAGATGATGTTGTTTGACGCCTTTCCCTTTTACGTTTCTATTTTAAAAGACGTGATGCGCTTGCTGAGTCAGTGCAGATATTAAATTAAACTGAAAATGAGTGTTTCCACGGTAGCGCTCTCCCCGAAAAAGACACATGTGGCGTCCCCTGGTGGCGCAAATGAGGCTTCACCGCTGTGAGCGGATGTGAACGCCTTACCCAGTCGTTATTGCGGGGAGTCACGAGTCAAGTACTTTGAGTTTTGATCACCCTTTAAAAACCCTTAATGTTACTGTTTTCTGCACTATGATTATTCTTCTTAGGGTTACAGTTAAATCAATTAAACCGAACCAGATTTCCCCATACACCATAGTTACCATAATTACAGTTTACTCATGACAACAGCCACATTCTCCTCTGGCATATGGTTGCATTGACTGACACTTGCCAATGTCCAACATGCAGTTTATTAATTTATTTTTTACCCTGTTTCTGAGGAATGCCACGGTGCTCTCTTGCTTGGACTACCATCATCTAACCAAATCCTCCTGAACTCTGAAGACTATTGGTCTCCTTCCGAACCCTTACTTCTATGCCACCCTACTCCTCATCTCTCTCCTCCGTCATTCGACTGCTGCTCACATATGCCTCAAAACTCAGAATTAAGACCTTTATCCCAATCAGCTTTACAGCTCTGGTTCCTCAGTGATGGCATGAGTCCCTGCTTGGAATGCACCGGGCATTTCTGTGAGAGAAGCTGTACATATTTTCAGCACTCATTCACTTCCTTGCATTTATCTTTTCAGATGTTGCCATCAGGTCACAGATTCTAAGTCCCGTTTGGTCCGAAAAACTATTACATCATATGAATCATTCACCCCCTCTGCAATATTGATCCTAAACAAGGGTATGTTTTAAAATGGGCAAAGTATGACAAGGAACAGCCAATGTGTGATTTCTGCACATTTTTCTGTTTTTGTTAGTTTTTTTTTTTTTTTGTTGAGCCAAGGAGCTGAAACAAAATTTCAGCTTTAGACATATTGAATCATCAATAAAGTTTTTGACTCCTAACTACATTAAGTGGTTTCAAAATATTTGAGAAGGTGACACCCTTTTTTGCTATCATATTTCTTAGAATGATGGCTGCACAGACAGCTGCATTATAGTATATTTCTGTGTGCATGTGTCTGAGCTTTATTCTTCCGCCACTTTTCAGAAGCTCAGTGAAGTGAGGTGACATCGCTTCAAACGGTTCATCAGATTTGTTGTATTAATTTTCTTTGAGCTCTTTCCTCAGCGTGGGAGGACTCTGGAGCAAACACTGTAATCCATGGATTTGTCGTTGTTTTTTGTAAGCATACAGTTGACATGCTTATATTAGCTAGCTGGAATTATTAAAGCCGTATGTGTCACAATCTGCAGTTTATAAGTCTGCATCAAAAGTTTCACCACATTAATTTTCCATGAATACTTGCTGTAGTTAGTTGTAGTCACACTTTATGCGTCACAATTTTGATCATTATTACAGGAAATTAAAAATACTATGTGTGAGCAGTATATTTTCTGGGCCAATATGAGAATCTAAATGACTCATCAAAAAGCTTAAGCTAATATTGAAAAGGTTTAAAACAGAAAGAATCCATATTCAGCAACATTGGCATAATGCAGTCAACTGATAAGGTTTACTTGCACTATGATGTCACCATTTAGACCCTAATATTAGAGAACAGCTGGCTTTATACCATGGAACACAAGCTACATGACCTCTACCATTGTGTGGCAAATACACTGCAATGTGAGCTTCAGTTTGAACTGGTATTGTCATTTCTACATTGTCCACATCATGTATTCCATATAGCTAGTATGGCATCCCATGTCTTACAACTCACAATAAACTCTCAAAAGGAAAAAAAAAAAAAAGCAATCAGTGTGAGGGAAATGACCCACATAAAAGGTTTACTTTCAGACATCAAAACTTTTTACTTGCACTTTCATAACCTTTGCTGCATGCAGGGTATTTAAAAATAAACACCATATAGATAAAAAATATAAATTGCACATTCTTTATAAGGGTTTGTAAATGGTCCAAGAGACGGTGCGTTGCCAAGGCTGCACCGGTCTGTCCGCTCCCCTCTTTTAGGACGCGGGTAAATGGCGCTTCAGAACATCCTTTGCGCTGGACGGGAGGCTGTCCGGAAAGTTCACATCAAACTCCACCACCAGGTCTCCCCTCTGGTCTGGGTTCTTAGGGAAGGGAAGTCCTTGACCAGCAACAGTCTTTCTCAGCCCGGGTTTGATGACCTCCGTTACCTTCAAGTTACATGTTTTCCCATCTATCGTCGACACGGTGACCGAGCAGCCGCACAGGGACTGGAATGAGAAGAACATGAACTCCAGTGTGAGACATCGAGGCACAGACCAGCCATCTTTCATCCGTCTTACAAACTGTAAAATCCCTTTGTGGTTTTCATCCACAAACTATTAACAAAAAACTAACAGGATACAATGTAAAGCAAATACACCTGCTCCATACAGGTGCGGTGAACTTTTAAATCTGAGCTTTCCCTTCTTTTTTACCCTTCAGGGTTCTCTGAGGCACCATACAAGAAGAATACAAAATGTAAAGCAAATATCTAGCTGTACAAACAGATAACTTATAAAAGTTCTAAGCTGTGAAAGTCACCCTGGATGAGAGTGACAGTCATCTGGGGGAATTTAAGATAACTGCATATACCTGAACATTTGTCTGAAAAATTCACTGTTGTTACAGCTGAAGAACTATATATTGAATAACTGATAGATTAGATAACTAGCAAAAGCCAAACCAGAATAAAAACTGTCAGAGGTAACAGCTAGCTACAAGCGAGCTTAGAGTTTTGGCTCACTAGGTAATTTACAACTGATTGACAGTTAACTACAAGACATTTCTTAATCACAATAATGTATCAATAACACCTAATGTTATGATAACTAGCCACTGCAATCACTGTCTGAACTGTGCATCAACAGTGTTATGGCAAAAGGAAATGTTGGACCAGTGGTCCATTTTGGGCACCATCTCTCTTGAAAAACAGACTGTAATTCTAATGGGACAACCTCATTAAATCGAGGTTAAAAAAAATCTGTCTTGAACAAATATGTAACTAAAATTAAACTGATGACTACTGGCAGGCAGGAGAACACATCAGAGCATGTTGTGCTGTAAGTGGGCGTGCTGCCGTCTCTTACACTACACAAGTGTTTGAGCTCATGTTTCCTACTGTATATTTTAGGTTATGTAATTGACCACGCATAACGCTTCAGCTATGAATGTACATAACTTCTATCCCAGGGGGTAAAAGCTATGGATATCAAAAGCTTGGAGCTACCATTTTACAATCACGATCTGCAACAGACAGATCTACTCCATAGAGGTTCATGGCCAGGTTTGAGCTTCAGCTGATGGTTTATTCTGTTTAATTTGTCTATTGCTACTTAGGTCTGTTGCCTGTATTTCTTTGGTAGAATGCAGAATTACACAGATTTTGCTTAGGTATTACTTGACATTTATTTACTCTTTGTTCTTAGTTATCAGTTCTCTTTGTATGATAATCATACAGCTTTCTTGGCTACTTTAGTACCTTGTGGCACCTAAGCGCAGATGTTTTGTCAGGTAAACTTATCCTTAAGCGGAGGTAGAATCTGACCTCGCTGCCTGACCTCCATGTCTTTGGAATGTTATAATCTAATATTCCATCTGCACCAATTTACAGTATAATCCTTGCACAGCTAGTAGGACAATTAGGAACTGCTACTCACCTGTCGTAGACTGACGCGCACTGGGTACACAATGTCAGACCCTTCCCTCCGGAAGTGGGCATGGGGCTTGTCCTTGATGACGAAGACTATGTCTGCGGGGATGGTGTTGGGCGACTCGTCGCCCTCCCGCGGGAAGGTGATCTTGGTACCCTCCTTCCAGCCGCGCTTGATCTCGATGGTAAGGATCTTGTCCTCGGTGCGCAGGGTCCGGCCGTCCGGGTTGAGCCGCTTGCGCGAGATCTTCATCCTCTTGGTGCAGCCGTGGAAGATCTCCTCCAGGGAGACCCGCAGCTCGTGGTGGATGGCCGGGTCCTGCTTGCGCCGGAGGGGCCCCACGCCTGCGTGGCGCTCCCGGGGGAAGCCGTTCAAGTTGAAGCTGGTGAAGGAGCAGAAGGGGTCACCCTCCACCTCCATGTCCTCCTCGTCCCTCCCGTTGGCCGCCTTCCTGCCGAAGAACATCTCGAAGGGGTTGGCGCCCCCGAAGAACGTGGCGAAGGTGGCGTGGGGGTCTCCGTGGAATGTGTAGGTGTAGCTGCCCCCCTGCCCGTCTGATGGTCCCCCTCCTCCTTTGAGACCTGAAAAAGGGCACAAAAAGTCAAATATTTTGGTTATCCTCCGTACAATAGCTTCAGTGGCACCAGGGATAACCAAGCAAAAAAGATTATTGACAATAAAATGTTATTTTTATTTTCATGCAAATTCCCTAAATAGGAAAGCAGTGCAAAGTTCAGTCTGATGCAACTTGATTTCTTTCCAAAGAGCCCAACCTTTAATGGCAAGGACTTCCTGTCATTTCGCTGAGGTTCGGAGGGGTTACATGGTTTTGCGGGGGATGTAGGGGGCATGGAAAGTCTACGCTTAAGCCAATCATTTGATGGCTTTCAAAAGCTCTCCAGCCAGCAGTGACACTCAATGAAAGCCTGAGATTATACAAAATGTACATGAAAGCAAGGCCGCATTAACCAATCCGTCTCAGACAATCACAGATATGCTGTAACAGTGATTGTTCTCAAAACTACTGCCAGCTGTGACACCCCCACGTCACCCTTTTTTCATGTTTTAAACGTTTTCGACATGTATTTTCTGCGTTTGTTATATTATGAATTCTTTGATTTTAACGACTTTAAAACTATGAGTAACCTTTATCTTTATCCTTAACAAACGTATAGTTCTTTACGCTGTCAATGTAGGACAGACATTACGTATTGCCAACAGACAGAAAGCGAAGGGAGGAGAACTAGTAACTAATAATCGTAGTACATGACATGATTCAGCTACCGTGAATCTCGACAAAACTGGCAATTTTACTTTCGCTAACCATCCAAATGCAGTAATTATTTGGTTAGACAGCCACATAGTTTGGTCTAGAGTGAAATATTTCTTTGTAAGGTTACATGAACGTTAACCAACGTTAACTATCTTTAGCTAACGCTTGCTATCTAGATTCTAGACAGTAAGGGAGAATGACAGAGCGGCAAAAAATACTATACCGAGTAAGAGGTCTAAAATGTTATCTATGAGACCTTACGAAATAGGCATTTGAACCCTCATGACATCTATGAGAATAACACAGCTGCTGGAAAAAAGAACAGATGGTTCAGAAATTAAATCCATACCTTCTTCACCATATTGGTCGTATATTTCCCTCTTTTTCGGATCACTCAGAACTTCGTATGCCTCGGCGATTTCCTTGAATTTCTCCTCTGCATTGGCCGCCTTGTTTTTATCAGGATGCCATTTCAGAGCCTGTTTTCTGTACGCCTTCTTAATGTCCTCGTCTGCCGCTCCTTTCTGGATCCCCAGTATTTTGTAATAATCCTTTCCCATTTTCCTCTCTACCCGGCCCAGAATAGGCTATTTCCACGGCGGTGAAAAAGCTGATTCCTAAGCACTGTTGCTAGGCACTGTCAGCTCCTGAGAAACGCTCCGTTATTAATGGCGTTAGTGGGAAAACGTCGCTCTTTATAAACAATGACAGCTAGCTTGCTAGCTGGTAACGTTTCAGTGTCTACCGATGATGTATGTTACAGGAGGCGTTGCTTAAAAACCCAAGTGCATGTGTTTTCTCCACCCCGGACCCTCTTTAAATAGCCAAAGCTCCACTCCCCTGCACCCGTACCCACCAGAATCCAGTAGTTCTTTCTAGAAAGTAATTGATGCTGAGGCACGTCATTTCCCATGTGCTGCTCAGTTTTTGGGGTCGGCTATTGTGTTAAAAAAAGCTCTGTCAGTGCTTATATTTCACACGAAACCATACTGTGAAATGCTCCGTTGACCACGGAACACAGTATTATTACTTGAAGCACAGATTCCGGTCTCAGGTTGCCTTACACATTCTGAATTGTATTTTTACGAACACCTGAAATGTAACGTTTAATAGACTGGATAACATTTATCTGAAGTGCTGATCGCCAGCCGTTATTTGTCAACAAGGTGCTTATGACAGGGACAGCCTAACGTTATACTAAAGTTAGGGGGTCCTCCACAGCAAGGTGAAAACCTAAGTTAACTAGCAATGTAGCCAGCTACACAGCAGCTAACAAGCTGGCAAGTAAAGAGACATTTTCTGGACATCATCTGGACACACCTGACAAAATCACATATCACCACAGCCGATAAAGTAACCTTACCTATGATCTATCTATCTCACCTAATAACCTAACCGATGGTAAATAGCCTCATTGCTTCAGTCAGACTGGTTGGCTGGCTAACTAGCCAGTCACTAAGATCAAGGAAGGTGGATTTGCCATTTCGTGCATTTTGTGAGATAAGGTTTGGGGGGAAAAAACTATTAACTCTAAGGATAATATCGAATCGAAATTTTTTTATCATATCACGCTAAAATTCTTCAGGATACGATACACTACCTTGGTAACATTAGCTAGGTCTAACTACTCCAGGAACAGGACAAGGACACCAAACGCATGCGTCTGGAAAGTCTGCTTTCCCACAGTGCCACCTGCTGTACACTCACCACTATAACGTAAAAAAACGGGAAAATACCGTACACTGCTAATCCCAGGGATAGCAGCATCTGCATCATTGAACAGGAGGCATCAGGACACGGCCAGTGCAAGAAAATGACTCAGCATACCTCTCAGAAAGGGTACAGTATTACTGGGTCTATGGTATTATCATGCAATACAAACGTGCACGTGTTCATGCAAAGAG
The DNA here is from genome assembly GCF_013368585.1 of Megalops cyprinoides. Taxonomy (NCBI): domain Eukaryota; kingdom Metazoa; phylum Chordata; class Actinopteri; order Elopiformes; family Megalopidae; genus Megalops; species Megalops cyprinoides. The sequence continues at coordinate 22,865,036 of NC_050602.1, read as the reverse complement.
GGTCACGGATATGCACTTATAATTCATAAGCATGCTAGCATATAGGTACTTACTGTCTTTACATTTCCCTTTGTAGCATGGATCAATTCCGCAGCCTGTTCCTCAAACTGGACAGCAACAAGGATGGTTTTATAGACGTAGGCGAACTGCACAAGGAGATGAAAAAAATTGGGATTTTGTCTATGGATGAGAAAGCTCAGGTAATATGATTTATGATTACCCATGCAAGCATTAAAGCGCACCAGATGATTTACATCTGTTGGGTAGAAACGAACTGAAATATTTTGTAACCACATACGGCCATGGTGAAAAACGTATTTCCACACGTTCTTGTTTGGAATTGTGATGATCATATTTCCATTTTTTAAACTATATTTACTTTTACAGGCCATCGTGGAGAACTATGACCAAAACAATGACGAGCGATTAGACTATGAGGAGTTTCTCAGCTACATGATGGACAGAGAAAAGAAATGGAAAATAAATTTTGAGATGCTTGACAAAAATAAATGCGGTGAGTTAATTTCTGAGCATGTTCAACCAATTTAAAAAAAAAATAACGACGTATGATTCTGAACATAAGGAGTCAACTCTTAAATGTCTAAGGCAACTTCAAAAAGTTTACGAAGAGTTCTCTTTCGTTTTAGTTATATAAAAAGTGGTTGATTAGTTCATTTTTAAATCATTTTGCATGACAATGGAAAGTGTGCGCTATTGAATATCTTCAACTATTTATTTTATTTTATTATTATTTTTTTTCTGTAGAATACCTTTATCCTCGAAGACAATTTTTCAAGGTCAAAGCGTTGCTCTTTGGAGGAATGCGTTTGTTTGTTGCTATACACCAGTAAGCGATGGGTGAAATAACCTGTAGCTGAAAATGTCACATTCAATGCGCTTCACATGTGTATAGCGTGTTACGTCTCTATCGGATTTGGAACTTAATAGTTTGCACCGTTCAGATATGATTAAACAATTTTAAAACACAGTGAATATAGAAAGTGCATGCTTCAACAGCAAACTAAATTTTTGCTAGGTAATCACTGTGTGCCACAGTATAACGCTGGGCCTGATCTCTGAGCCTCTCATTATCTACGAGTTTGACCACTGTTGCAATATCTCTTTTGATAAGACACTATTTTTAATCATATCCATTTCTTCTCCGGCTAGGAGTCATTGACCAGGAGGAAATCATAGATTTGTTTAAGGAGTTAGGAGTGGCCATTACAAAGCAGAATGCAAAGAGAATAATACAAATGTAAGGTCTGCATCTGTTTTTCCTTCCTCTTAAGAATTCCTTCCCTTATTAACGGATCACAGCTTTAAGATTACGAGCATGCGCACTGAGCCTGTCTGAATGGATGTCGCATTACAAACACGTCGATTTTTTTCTTCTGTACGTTGCCCCCAACCAATGCTGAGGCTGAATTAGTTAGTCTTGTAAATTAATGAAAGTTTTTCTTTGTCAGTCAAAATCCACATTGTCTAGTATTATTTCTTAATTATGATTTCATGCTTTGACTAAAATTAGTTTTATTTCTGGAACACTTTAACCATTTAACTTGTGGCTTTGTAGTTATGTTTCGTAACAAAAGAAAAGGTATTTGATTTAGACCTCAAAAACCAACTTGTTGCGAAACAGTACTTGCTTAAGAGGCGAATGTCGCTGGAGATCTTTAACAGATGGCTGTCCCTGGTGCTGTCAGGATGGATGAAGACAGCTCAATGACTGTGGACTGGGGGGAATTCCTGCAGCACATCATACTAAACCCGGCTGAGGACATAAGCGAGCTGGTGTCCTCCTGGAAACGCAGCATGGTAAAGACCCATGGAAACCTACTTTGGACACACCCACTCATAGAAGGGTTTTTCTTTATTTATTTACTTTTTTACTATTTTCCACATTTTAGAATAATAGTACAGACATCAAAGCTATGAAATAACACAAATGGAATTATGCAGTGACCAAAAAAATGTTAAACAAATCAAAACCATCTTATATTTAAGATTCTTCAAAGTAGCCAAAAGTATTTTTTTTAAATAAAAATGTCTGTTTTGGAAGGAAATCCATACCTAGGCATCAATTTCACTATTTATATTTGTCTAAGAAACAAATTTCAAGCATTTCTTTAAGATAAAATCTTTAAGATAATGAGAAACATGCATTCAAGCTTTTGACCAGTACTGTATTATACTGTACAGCAGTAACTTAGGTACAGGTGATGGGTTACATTTTGAGGTTTCAGTTTTCTTTTTTAAAGAAGTCTTTGGAATACTCATGACGTGACGTGGGATGGCTCCCCAGGTGTTTGACGTGGGCGAGAGTCGCACGATGCCCATGGAGTTCACCCAGGAGGAGGCCAAATCAGGGGCCTGGAAGAATCACATACTGGCTGCAGGGATGGCAGACGCCATGTCACGGACTGTCACTGCACCCATCGACCGCTTAAAAACTCAGCTTCAGGTAGATTCAGGCCACAGCCATTCCATGGTGCTTTTTCGGCCTCGGGCTCTTTTGGCACAGGGTGCGCTGTGTCCTATGAAAGACTGAAAACAATGTTGGATCAGAATAGCTGGCATCCTGATGAGGACAAATATAAACTAAACAGTCATATATCATGGTAATGGAAATCTCAGTCTACTGTGTCCCAGTGTATCCAAATATCCACTTTACTTAAATCCCTTAAACAATCATATAATGATATAATGATGTGTAACTTATAGAATAAGAAAAAATTAATTTCTCCCAAATTTCCCAACAAACCTTTTTATGTTTGTATGATTTTTAAAGGCTAAGTAATTGCATGTGAAGGGTTATTAGAAGCATAATTGAACCATAAGGATATTCTCTCCCCTTATGTTCTTTCAGTTTTAAGTAAAATAATATGACCTATTGGGATGAAGTAAATGCTGGTTGTTTTGTACATTTTTAGGTTTATGGCTCAAAGGCCATGTCTCAGGGATTTAGAGAGTTGCAAGTGGGCGGTGTCAGGTCTATGTGGCAGGGTAATGCTGTGAACGTACTGAAAGGAACTCCCCAGTCAACGCTCCAGTACTTCATCTATTCGCAGGTGTGTTGGAGAGTCATTGTACATTGTGCAATTTTATCACATTTTTAATGCTTAAGCGGGCTTCACAGGAAATGCAAAATAATTAAACATGCTTTGGTTGTTGCTTTTCCATTACATTATGTTTCCTTTCTACTGGGTGCAACACAGCTGGAATTCATTCTGAATTTGTATTATTCGTAAAGTTATGAGCAGTTCACTTACCCTATATCTGGATAATTAGCCTGCTCTTATAGATTGCATGGGGGAAAGCTGAGAGAGTCAAAGTAGGAACCTGAGGTTTACAGCATCTGTGATTGGCTGAAACATATGACAAGCTTGAATAAAACAGAAATGTGTTTTCTTAAACAACAATGTCAGCTGCATGTCATTGATTGTTGTTGTTGCCCCCCCAGTTGAAGGTACACAGTCAAATTCCGGACGACAGACTGACAGTCCAGCAGAGGTTCGGACTTGGCTGTGTGTCTGGGGCAGTGGCCCACGCTGTGTTCTACCCACTCGAGGTATAAGACAGCACTGACAGGTCCGAATACATACTGTGAAGTCTTGTGCATCTGTACAAAACATGTGGGTCTGTGTTTGTGCATGTTATGCCCTCTAAAACTGGAAAGATGTGCTACTGGCTGCCAGTAAGATACTGCTTTTTGTTTTGATGTTTAAGTACCACAGCAGTATTGTCCTGTAAATTGTGTAGTAGTTTATTTCGTATTATATTGTTTGGAATATATAATTGTGACCATATCGAGGAAATGTGCATTTCATATTTTGCTGACGCTGAGACTAATTGCACTGTTATTGTGCCAATATATTGTCTATATAACAGTATATGGAATAAAAAAATTGAGGATTCTTCTTGTTACATAGAACAGCTATTTTTATACATCACTGTTTCCGATCTAGATCTCTTGTGTACAATTAAAAAATTGAAAAATCACCCCAAACCACAAAGTAAGTAATGTGTATTATCGGCTTTAGGGAATCATCAGTGGTCCATAAAGTTTTTTAATAATACATAAAATGTTAACTGTCTCTTTGCTCTAGGTTTTAAAAGTAAGACTAAATCTCCTGCAGAGGGGAAACTACAGTGGGGTGTTAAAGTGTGCCTGGTCCATTTACCAAAAAGAGTCTGGTGTTGCCTTCTACAGAGGTTTCAAGCCAAGCATCCTCTGCATGATTCCATATGCTGGAGTGGAGTGTGCTGTCCATCAGGTGAGTTAACTCTGGCCTGCAGGTGGCCTTTCCCAGGAGCTCAAGCACTCCACTTTGATCCTGGGGGTCAGAGGTGAGGGCAGAATTCAATGCTCCCACTTCACAGTCTGGCCATATTTTCAATTACATGTAAGCAAAAGTTACCATTTTCTTACTCAGCAGAAAAAGGCCCTGTCTTAAGGACCAAGACGAAACAAAAAGTGTGTGGATTGAATCCTGGTGTTCAGTCATTATTCCACCAAAGTTTTTTTATTAATATAATCACCTCTGATGGTTGAAGAGATGTGTTTTACCATTTCTGTGTTCTGTCTGGTGGTAAGTATTAACCCACATTCCTGCCTCTGCCTGCAGTCAATAATGAGCTGGGCAAAGAGGGATCCTGCCAACAGCACTGAATCAAGACTGTTTTTCTTCAGCTTTCTCGCCTTTGCATCAGGACAGACAGCCAGCTATCCCTTAGCAGTGATCAGAACTCAGCAGCAAGCTCAGGGTAAGGGTGATATTCGTGAGAATTACATTACATTACATCACATTATGTTCACTTAGCAGATTTCCAGCACAAAAGAATAGAAGTGTACCCATTTGCATTGAATGAGCAACAGTGTCAGACCAGGCAAACAACACTCCCAAACCAGTGACTGTGAGCATTAAACTATTCAAGCCCTACCACAAGTTAACTTTTGCGACCTAACTAGACAAGGGAAGCCAAGTATACTACCATTATATCCCACTTACATCCTAGTCACTATATCTGAGGACTAACCCATACATGGCCTTAGTCCAGAAACAACAAAGTGTGATTAAGGAAGACTGTTTTCCCAAAAAAACATTTGCAGATGTTGTAAATGTAATGAGACCAGAGCAGTTCAGAACCGTGTTGCTTTGTCTTTTCAGCTTTCAATGCGAATCCACTGTCCTCCAGTGTTCTACAGGGACTTATGGGTATCTATGACAAGCATGGGATGCGGGGATTTTACAGTGGAATGGGGGCCAGTTTTGTGAGGGCTGTTCCCTGTGCACTTTTAAACTACACATTAACCTCCAAACTTGAAATGGTGCTTTCTTCAACTGAGTGACAAATTTATGTTTTGCTGTATGTTTTCCCTCACCACATGTACTGTTTAAAAGAATACTGTGAAGTTACAAACAGAATGTATTCCACATTAGCAATACTTACATTTGTTTAATTTAAAGAATATATTTGTTTCTTGAATTAATTGTGTTTGGTTATTTTGTTGTAAAGAATCACCACTGTATTTGTTTTCAGATGTCTGCAGGGTTTAATACACTTACATTTTTAAAAATCTTGATCTCTGCACTGCTCAGGTTCTAAGGATGCTTGAGTGTGCTGTTATTTATTTTTAATTAATTAAACTAAATCTGTAATGATTTATGAAAGTAAAAAAACATTTTCAAACAATAAAAAGCAAATTGTCCTTATTTTATGCAAACATCTTTGTCTGCGCTTATGTTAACGAGGTGTGATAACTGAAAACAAGTTTGGAGTTATTCTATTTTAGGAATGAAAATGCACACATTTATTTAATTATCACATATCTTCTCGAAATCTAATATAAATGATAAACAGAGAGACTATTGACATGAATACAAGGTAAAGAATTCAGCTAAAGTCATTACTGTTCAACAGGAAAATATGAAAAAGTAACCATAAGAAAATTCAAAACCTGATTTTTGTACGACGACCACACGGTCACATGATGCGGCAATTGTCTTTGCCGGTGTTTCTCTGCTCCTTTTATGTTACATTTAACAATTTAACTTTACAATTACATTACAGTACAATTCTTGTATACAAATCGAGTTGCTGGGAGACACTTCAAATACTTCTCTTTTCTTTAACGCGACTGTAATCGGTTTTAAATTCCTTAGCAACACTTCCGGCAATGTAAGCTTGAATCAGCTCCCCTTGTGAGCCATCCAAGCTGTGCCAGATTTTACAACAGGCCAAAATGTTCCAGTTGGACACAACCACAACATGCGGGGAAAAAAAACTACCTACGTTTTAGCGTATGTCCTGATTGATTTGTTCCCTAAGAGCTTATGGCGTGAATGCGATAGTTTGTTTGCTAGCTCCTTTGCGAGTAGGGACCTCCCTCCCCTTGGACCGCAGGAAACTGGATAGCAAATGCAGTCTTAAATTAAAATTTTTATTTCTCATTTTAGATGCAAGTCAACTCACTTTCAAAGAGAATGTGCAAATTTGTCTTGCACCCGACATTACAATATTGTAGATTATTGATTGATTATTGACTTAGATTGCAAGACAGATAACGTTATCTAATTACAAGGAGAGACAGCTCCTTCGATAAAACTAAACTGGCGAGACTAGACATAGAAAACTGTGAAGTCAAAACAGCTACTGCATAATATGTGCGATCTTAAAGTTAAAATAGACCAGAGAACCGGGCTGGATATCTTACCCTATCTACCCTAGTTACAACCTCTTGCTGGCACGAGCAAACGCCCAACTTAATCCCCGCCCTTTGTTTGACGCGACCAACCGGATCCCTCCGCTCCAAAACTCGCGAGAGTCTGCGAGGTTTTCGTCCCCTCCCTCTTTTCCGTGTCGCAGTACCGTTTAGGTTCATTTTCGCTCACGCGGCCATCTTCTCTTCTCCGCGAGAAGATAAAAGTGTCGCAGGATGGCTGACTACTCCAGCGTGGCTCCTCCGCCTAACGCGGGCGGTGGCATGAACGACGCCTTCAAAGATGCGCTCCAGCGGGCTAGACAAGTGAGTAAGCGAGCTGCTTACGCTGTGCAGTGTATACAGTGGTTAATTTTAAAAGTTGGGCAACTATGATCGCCGTGAAGTGTTGATACTTCATCGGCTAGCATGCTAACCGTTACTGGCTAGCTAGCTCACTAGCAGGCCCAGTCCTGAAGCTAACCAGGCTAGCCCACATAACAAAAGGAGTAGCTGGCTAGTTAGCGATATCCTGGATGGTCTACCACAATTAGGCGCCAAGCTGCTTCTTATTTTATAGCAGAGTCGATCACTATCAAAGTATATACACTTGATTTAAAAAAGGAATTCGCTAACTAAATACATTAGCACAGAAATGTCAAGCACGGACAACAAAGAGTACACGCAGTACACCATACTGTCTAGGTCGCTAGCTAGCCCACTATGTTTAGTTGTTGATGGCGGTAGAGGTTGTCTAGATCGATGATCTCCCGAAAACTCCATCGACTAACTAGCCGAATACCTAATGTTACCATTTTCAATTGTGGTTGTTATTTGCCCACCATAGTTACCTTTAGCTGTGGGGTTGTCTAGCTGTAATTGTAATTAAGCAACGTTAATTGACCTAGGGCTAGGCCTAATTTAGCTCCAAGGCTACGATCGAGTCACAGAGTGGTTGTGCGCAGCGACCCCGCCACAACTGTGTAGATGAATACAGGAAGTGCTACTTAATACGAATTCACATGTTTATAAAGATGAAAATTAATTAAGGCAACATGTAGGCGATTGAGGCCAGCGATCACATCTGACTTGTGTTATTTTTTCTTTTAGATCGCAGCTAAAATAGGGGGCGATGTTGGCGGGGCACCTCCTCCGACAACCAATGAGTTTGGATACGGAGGCCAGAAAAGGCCCTTGGAAGATGCAGGTTAGCGTTTTTTTTAATGTCCCAAAAACACATGTTGAAGCCCGTTGTTTTGAACTTAAATGATACTACTGTTTGTGTGTGATTCTGTTTACGTGCAAATGGATGCATTTTTCCGGACGTCCCTGTTCACATGAGTGATTTGGTTTCTCAAAGCTGTAGCATGAAACACACCGATGCCTTAAAATTTTATCTTGACCACCAATGTTTAGCCAAATTGCCCCCAGTGGGTGTCCAGAAATCCGGATCAGGATTGTAGAGACATTTGAGCAGATGATCCTAAATTTTGGCCTCACTTGCAATAACCCCCAGTCCAAGATCATTTTGATGTGGGAATGAGATTGAATACAAGTGTCCTGCTCCAGAGTTTGCAGGCACTTTTCCCAGACGTGAGTTTCTGCACAGCCTGAAGCCACAGTTTAAAAAAGAGAAATAGATTTTTAAATAGGCTGCCTGAAGGCTGTTTCTTTCATTAGCTGATGGTCTGTTTTCACTGTAATACGAACATGCGCAGGGACCTCCTGAAAAGTTGTGTCCACCGACTGGGAAGTTCTGCACTGCAGATCATAGTGGGAGTGTTTGAACCATTCTGTAAGTGTAGTCATTGGCAACATAAGTGGGCATTTGTAAAGTTCGGACTACACAAAGAGCTCCAAAAGCTTCAAAAAAGGGAAATGATTCTGAATTGATAAAACTGGGCAAAAATAAAGGTTAAGTGAAGATTTTTAAAAAATTGGAGCAATAATCCTAATTAGGTTGTATTTGGTTTTAGGGGAATGCTGCCAGCCTTGAGCTTAAGTGTTGTTTTGGCTGCACTAGCACTTAGTTTCCTCGTATGGATTTTGTGTGACTGTTGGTGAAAGGTTAGTTCGATTTGATGGCGTTTCCCTTTGCCTGGCTGGGTCATCTACATTAGATGGAGTTAGATTTCCCAAGTTAGATTTCATGAAGATGGTTTTGCTCCAGTAGTCAGAATACAACTGTAAGAGCTAACGTATCAGTATTGGTCTGGGGACAATGTAGGTATGCAGTTGTAATTTGATTTTTTTACTCTTTTTTTTTTTTTTTTAGATCAACCAGAAACAAAGAAAGTTGCCTCACAGATGGATCGTAAGTATTGTGACTCTGCGGTGTGCATGTGTTTTAGATTTGAGAGAAATTTGCTTTTGGATTTTGAAGGCCAGACGCTTCTAAAGGATCAAACCCATTAGTACTTGGGTAGTGTTTGGTGAGGGAAATTGAATTCAGGAGTTGTGTTGACATTCTTTGCTGGTAAAATTGCCAGTCTGACCAGGCATTCTTGTTGTTGCAGCTTTCTCATCAATGATGGGAGGAATGAGTGCCCCTCAAAGGTAAGCTCAGGAGACTGTGTCGAATGAATATTGGAATTATTCGCCTGTGAGATCTGCATAATCAGGGACGGCTGGCTGGAGTTTTGAGTTTGACTGGAGTTCTGCCTCTTTCAGATCTACCTCGGAGGAGTTCAAAGTTCCCGATGGCATGGTTGGATTCAGTAAGTTTAATAGCTACATGGTTTAAACAAAATGCACAAGTCGTTTTGGAGTTCAGTAGTTCAAACTTCCCTTTTCATTGTAGTTATCGGGAGAGGAGGAGAGCAGATATCCAGACTTCAGCAGGAGTCAGGCTGCAAAATACAAATTGCCCCTGGTAAGTCGCCCCCTTGTAAATTTGTTACATTTCACGTTTTACCTAAGGGTTGAACGTGTAATTGCTAATAGTTATACAAGTTATGGCTGTGATTTGAAAGCATTCTTGTTATTTCCAGACAGTGGAGGATTGCCTGAGAGGTCTGTGTCATTAACGGGTTCCCCAGATTCCATCCAGTACGTACCTTTTTCCTTCCCCTGTTACTAGTTTCAACATGGCAAAATACAGTTGCCTTGGAAGACTGAGTGAACGCTAAGTGTTGTTTCAGTTGTGTACCCAGTTCAGTTTGTAGTTCCTTGAGTGTTTCCCTTTTTCCCCTGCTTCTCAGGACTGCAAAGAGGTTGTTGACCGAAATCGTGGAGAAGGGCCGGCCCGCACCAGCATTCCACCATTCTGATGGGCCAGGAATGGCTGTGCAGGAGATTCTAGTCCCTGCCACCAAAGCCGGACTGGTGATTGGGAAAGGAGGGGAAACCATTAAACAGCTGCAGGTGAGGGGCCAGAGAAGCAGCCTAGCAGTGCCACACAAGCCAGGATGCATTACCTGGAGTGCTGACTGTGTCCTCTCTCAAATCAGGAACGCGCTGGAGTGAAGATGGTGATGATTCAGGAGGGACCGCAGAACACGGGGGCTGACAAACCTCTGCGGATCTCTGGAGAGCCCTATAAAGTTCAGGTAGCTGCTCTTTCCCTCGATTTGACATATGAGGTGGAAGTGATAAAATTACGATGGGCCAGTTTTGAATGACTCCGCGCATATAGTTCATCTGAGTTCACACATCAGTATTGGTGATTGGGAATCATTCCTACATAACTTTACAATGCATGAAATGATGGTTTGAGAGCTTTTTAAACATTGTGCATTGGTGAGTGCCCCACACCTGATCCATTTGTCTGTTGTCAATGCAGCAAGCCAAAGAGATGGTGATGGAACTCATACATGATCAAGGCTTCCGGGAGCAGCGGAATGAGTACGGCTCAAGGATGGGAGGCGGAGACTTGGATGTAAGTAGGGACACTGCTGTCTTTGGGCATGTGGGGCACTTTTTGGGATTTGTGGGGGCCTGTGTTCGACCTCCTCTTTTTCTCATAGGTTCCAGTCCCAAGGTTTGCTGTGGGAATAGTGATCGGAAGGAACGGCGAAATGATTAAGAAGATCCAGAACGATACTGGTGTGAGGATTCAGTTTAAACCAGGTGTGTGCAAAGCCAAAATTGATACTGAAAGCTTCGAAGAGAATTTTGAAATTGAACAGGTTTAGCAGGCTCGCTTGGTGTAAGATAAAAGATTGTCTTTTTTGATTTTCCTTCCTACTGATTAACAAGGGAAAAGGTACACAAGTAATTCCTTCCAGAGCAGTGTCTTAATAATCCAACACTGACTTCTGTACTTCCTCAGGCAAGCTCATTTTAAACAAGCCCTGTCACACTGTGTACATAAGCATAATGCCACTGTAGTCTGCTCAGCATGGGTGAGAGCACCGAGTGCCATAACATCTCTCTTTTTCCCCCTCCTTTCAGACGATGGCTCTATGCCAGAGAGAATAGCTCAGATAATGGGACCTCCTGACCGGTGCCAGCATGCTGCAGAGATCATTTCCGACCTGCTGAGGAGTGTGCAGTCCGGGGGTCCTCCAGGGCCCGGGGGCCGGGGCCGAGGCAGAGGCCAGGGCAACTGGAACATGGGCCCGCCCGGAGGGATGCCAGAGTTCGTCTTCACCGTCCCCGCCATGAAGACAGGCCTCATCATCGGAAAAGGTGCGGACCACCACTGACCCCCAGCTCATGCCTTTCTTTACATTTACTTATTTTGGATTTATTTATTCGCGTGGCAGACAAATTTATCCAAAGCGATTAACAAGTGAGGCAGAGTACATCATAAGCAGAAAGCCACATAAGGAGTTATCAGTGTTAGAAGTGCTGCATGACCATGTTTCAGTAGTTGGCCAGACAAAGTACAAGCTAGCTGCAAGAGAGATGAGTACATTAAACCATCAGATCTGTTTTTTAAGTAAAGGCGGATGAGTGCGGAAGAAAGTGTGGCGTTGAGGTATAATGTGGGTACCCTTTGACCTTTCCTCTCCAGGTGGCGAGACCATCAAAAGCATAAGCCAGCAGTCCGGTGCCAGGATAGAGCTCCAGAGAAACCCCCCTCCCGGTGCCGACCCCAGCCTGAAGATATTCACCATCCGGGGCTCGCACCAGCAGATAGATTACGCCCGGCAGCTTGTGGAGGAGAAGATTGGGGTACGTACAGCATTCGCGGTGGACAGAGAAACTTGCCTTTGAAGTGTTTGCATGAGCACTCGATAAAGCCCACGTCTCACCCCTAGGGTCCAGTCAGTCCAATGGGTGGCCCCCATGGACCCCCAGGCCCACATGGAGGTCCTGGCCCACACGGTCCACCTGGCCCACCCGGTCCACCTGCACCCATGGGCCCGTACAACCCTGGACCCTACAACCAGGGTCCTCCTGGACCACAGTAAGTGCTGCTATGACCATTACATTTATCCCTTCCTGACCATTGACCCCTTCAGGGTGTATTTTGAGTTGTTTGTTATTTGGGGGGGGAATTAATCTGTGGTTGCACGTGTCTCTCCTTGCAGTGGCCCACCTGCACCTTACCAGCCCCAAGGCTGGGGCAATGGCTTCCCCCACTGGCAGCAGGGACAGCAAGATCCTGGTGAGTGGCCATATTTGTGATAGCTTGTGTCTTTTCAGTGAAAATACTCATAGGTCTTTAGTATGTCTATAATGTTCTCAGAATGGGTGACTGGGTGACTAAGCAAGTTTCCTAGTGACATCTGCATGTTTGTCACGCAGGTAAGGCAGCTGCAGATGCCAACGCAGCCGCCTGGGCAGCCTATTACTCTCAGTACCAGCAGCAGCCCCAGGCGCCCATGGCCCCCGCCAGCAGCGCCCCCGGCACAGCTCAGACCAACGGAGGAGGTAAGACCCCCCCCCTCCGAGTACACCCCCTGGCTCTGACCTCTCGGGCTTTGTGGGCATAACTTGTTGTTGCTATATGCTACAGCAGAAATGAAGAATAATTTCTCTGAATAATGTCAATGTCTCTGTCAGCAGCCTTGCAAGTGCGTTGAACACTGCCTTGCGCAGTACAGTAAAGGCCATTTATATTTATAAGGCTGAGTGGACAGTTGGACAGTGGGAAAAATTCCACTGTGCATGTACGTTGATGGGGGGGGGGGGGGTCTGTAGATTTTTTTAAAGAAATTGGAGGAGCAGATCAGTGGCTTTGCCCTGAAACGGTTTAGCACACCTAGCCAGGGAAAGACTTAACTACACCGTTTTTAAGAATGGTTATCAATTAAATTGTACCATTTTTAACAGGTGACCAGCAGGCTCCAGTTCAGAGTGGACAGGCAGATTACACCAAGGCCTGGGAGGAATATTACAAGAAATTGGGTATAAAATATTTTGCCAAACATAGATTCAGAGTATATATTGGGATTAGCCTGAGCAGGGTAGATTGAGGAGCTCCATTTACTTACCAGGGGCAGATCAGAAGGTTCAGGCATTGAAGAAGAACCTGCCATTTTCATTGCTATGCTGTAGTTACACTTGTGGGGTCAGAAATACATGAGCAGGTGGAAATCCTCACACAGCTGATTGCATTGAAGCCAGTCATTTATTAATATCACTCCTAACTAGTTCTTATTCTGAACTAATTCTTGTAATTACAAGTGTATTCTGGATGAGCAGTGGTCGAAAAATCTTTAATAAGCTGTAGAACTCTTGAGCGATTGATTGAAAGTGTATGTATAAACTAGCTGCTTCAAATGTGCTTTGAGAAACTCTGCTTAAATATGCTGCCATTTCAGGTCAACAGGGCCAGCAGCCGCAGGACTACACCAAGGCTTGGGAGGAGTATTATAAAAAACAAGGTATGAAGACGCAGAGCTCTCTCATCCAGCCTTTTCCACCCTCAGAAACTCCGATAAGGAGGGAGATAAGTGGTGTGGGCAGCTGTTACTGGGCAGACCCTTTAGAGTGGGGGCTCTGTGGATACCGCTGCCCTAGAGCAACCCAGGAGGTTTCTGTCCCGCTGCTTAGAGAGAACAGAGACGGGGTCGTTCCCCTCCTGACAGACCTGAACGTTCACATGCAAGTGGCCCATTACCCTACTTGGAGCATCTGTCACAGTGGGATTGTCGATCGGTGGATGTATCTGCTCAGGCATTGAGCCCAGGCAGTGGGCAGTTTCTGACCCTCTGGGCGCGTGTGTGTGGCAGTGCAGCATAGTGGCAAGGAGCAGGGCTTGTAAACCAGAGGTTACTGGTTTGAATCCCTTAAGGGGCACTGCTGTACCCCTGGGGCGAGGTACTTTAACCCCAGAATGGCCTCAGTAAATATCCAGGTGTATAAATGGATAACATGTAAAAAATAATGGCCTCTGTAGGTAAGTGTCTGCTAAATGATAGTAATGTGATGTCATGTCTCCTCCAGGCCAGGCAGCTCCTCAGGCCGCTGCGCCGGCCGCGCCCCAGGCAGGGGGGCAGCCGGACTACAGCGCCGCCTGGGCGGAGTATTACCGGCAGCAGGCGGCCTACTACGGGCAGGGCAGCCCCCAGGGCGTGGCCGGGGCACCGCAAGCACAGCAGGTACTCTCCCACTAAAGAGCTTTGCCTTTCTGATGGTGTGCCGTTGTACGTGTGCTCATTTGTTTTTTTTTCTCTTTGTTAATGAAACTGCATGCATACGGTACTGTTTTTTTTTTTTTTGATTTCTTTGCGCTAACCGTTTCCTCTCCAGGTGTACCAGAACACCAGAGGAGCTGGCGCTTCTAGAACTAACTTTTCTTTCCCCCCATGCAGGCTTCTTTGTGTTCTTTTTCTGTTTAACCTTTTTTTTTTCTTGAGCCGAATAGATGTCCATGTTGTTAACCTCATTTGTATCTCTTATGTATTTCTTCTGCACAGGGCCAGTAATGTGAAGTGGACATAGAGTATTTGCTTCCTTGTCGAAAAACCTTTGTTAAATGTTTGGATGCAGACGCCTTGATGAAGATCTTAATTTCTTTGGTTTAAAAAGTGTTTAAACACATGACAAACTCCAGAGGCAGTTTTTTTTTCTTGTACAAAATGAACGGTTTGTTTTTAGTGTGGTAATAGATTTGGACATTCCAGCTCATGTATTTCATATGTTGTGGTCAGTGCTCATGTCTATGAACTGTAGTAATTTCCATGTAAATCATCTCAGTTTTAAAATTACATGCCTGTTGTGTTTTGCAATAAAACAAAATGAAACCTCCTGTGTTGGTAAGTTGGGTGGAGAGTATGGGTAATATGAAATCTTGCAAGTTCCTCGGTAGATGAAAAGCGCAAATCCAGACCTGTGTCTTTGACTGTCCAAATTTGCTGGCTGAAAGTTCCGGTATCCTGTCTGTCTGTCTTCAACATCTTCCACATGGCTCCTGGTTTTATTTTGATTGGTAATTTTTGTTTTATAGTGATGCTAGAACTGCTTTTTTGTGAATTGCAGACCACTGATGCTCTCGTTTCTGCAGTGGAATTAGTCTTTATTCCTGCACCTGTTTTCACTAGCACTCTCTGATTCATAGCCGTAGGCAGTGGTATCCGTAAAGAATGCCTTTGTGTTGGCGAGGTATGTGACACATGCAATAACCTAGTACTGTAGTGTTTTAAGTGTATTGTACCTTCTCCTGATATCTTGAGTGAGGTAGGCTGTACTGTTTGTAATGAGAGAAAAACTTCTTCCCTCACAGGCAAGTTTAGAAAAGCGGTAAGCCAAGCATACTGTTATTAAATGTTCCCTAAAATGTGACATTGTTACGGACATCTTAGTTGATCTACTTTTCACAGCACAGGTAAATGTGTTCCGATTGCCGTTCTCTGCAAAGTACTGATTTGTTTTTTTCCCCCCTCCCCCTCCCATTTTAGCATCTAAAAGCCATTGTTTTTTTGTATATATACATGCTGGCTTCTTTTTTTATAAAACGTTTTTATGATTAAAAGACTTCTGAATGCAAAATCGATTTACTTTGCTACTGTCTGTCAAAGTGCATCCAGCATAGGCCTGTAGGTTTTAAACGATGAGGAAACCTATGCTGCCTTCATGGGGCAATTCCACTGTAAGTACAAAACCATGAAAACATGTCAGAACCCAGTTCCTGTTTCTTTCAATGTATTTCTTTGAGAGATTGAATAATGAACTGTTCTGCTCAAAACTGTATTTATTTGGGAGAGAAAAAAAATAAGAATTCCCATCTGATTGTGGGTAAGTATCACAATATTCCAAACCCATTAATTGAAACTGCTCATGAGATCTGAACTGACGTTAGCTAATGCCTGTTAAAAAGTTCTGGATCGTCAATTTTGACCTTGCCTTCAAGTAACCACAGTGATGTGCATTAAGGCTGTCAAAAAACCTGGCATTGTAGTTTGTTTTCTATACCGCTGCTTTTTTTAGGAGCGCTTGCAAGTCGGACCGTTCGGTTTTGAACACTGAAACGTGAGTTTATTCCCTATATAAGCGTACTGTCCAGTTACGGATTGATACATGTACAGCTCGGGAGAATTTGTGTTTGCAGGGAATGCTGTTTTCAGTTTTATAAACCTGAGAGTATGTGCGTATTTCCCCTTGAATCGAAAAAATGCTGTGGTTTAGAAAAGCTTAAACTTGCAGTTCCAGTCAATGTTCAGTCACTAAGCCTAATTCAGGATGTTTTTTCTTTAATTTGCACTTAAGTTCCGAGTTCAGCGCCATGAATTTTAAACGTCTAACTCATGTTATATTTTAGCATGTGAAAGTACATGATGACTGTGTATCCGTGTAATTTTTCAGTAGTTAGGTATGTTGAAAAGTGCTTCAGCGACTTGAAGATGCCGCTGCGCAGAATTGCAATATTCATTTGATATTAAAGTGACATGCCATTATATAAAAGTCCTTTTTTTGTACTGGCGGCTGTTGATTTGCTGAGTTTTTACTGATGGCAAACGGTGCAATATTTAATCTTTGCAGTGTCACCCAGACCTTGCACCTTAGGTTCTGCTGCAGTAACACAGGTAAGCATAACCTAAGGACACCAGTGTTTGACCTGTGAATGATTCTGTTTCTGACTTGCCTTTTGTAGCAACAGCAAATGTAGACTTTTTGTGTAGGACAAGTTACAGTAGGGATGCCTAAATCTTTTGAAGTACTGTGACTGCAAAGAAAATCTAAAAGACCAACAGCCTTCGTATATTAAGAATTTTTTGAAAATGTTCTGAGTAGGAATGACTTGCATGTCAGTGGAATTCTGTCCGTGATGAATGGAAGCAAGTTATTTGTGTCAAAGTGGATAGTTATACCTGACTGCGCGATGCCTAGCAAGGTGTTAGGATTGATGACTGCAATGTTAGTTTGCTCATCTTTGCTCATCAGTATGTTTTCTCTGATGTAATGTTGATCAGTTTTTTTCCATAAGTTATATAATGCATACATTAGTGTCCTGGTAAGTCTAATTCTCTTGTGACAAGTGCATAGAGTTTTAGAGATTTTGTTTTTCTCTCCTTAATGCCACTGAAAGGTACTGCATGCAGTAACAAAGCTTTCAGTCAAGACTTTAGTCCTGTGCCTAATGCAGAATTGGAATTCAATGCAATCCATGACCATGTTGTATCAAGGAAACTGTGATATAGTGTGAAAGCTGTGATGCCCGATTTCTGTAGTGCCAATATTTAAAAATGCTGCCTGCCTTTTCACACACAGTGTTGAAGATGCTGCAAGCGTAGTTCATAGAATCAGGCCCTGAGCTAGTTTGTCCCTAAGGAGGAATCCTTTGAGTCTATTCCGCTGGTGAACGTAGACCATTCAAGGGCTCCAGTTATAAGGTAAACTTGAGGAAATGTTGTGATTGCAAAAAGTAATGATGATGATGCTCTGTTTAGGGACTGTCTAATGCCGTCAACCATGAACTCAAGCTTGTTTTTTTCAAACTTACAACTGTCATGCCATAAAATGATAGCGTATCATTTAAAACCAGTAGTCCAACAGCTTACCGTTTAAATTTTGCATCTGCTTTTCTTCTCGTAGTTATTAATTTTAGGGTTTTGCATATTCATAGAAATGCCTTTTTAGTTGGTTTTAGACATGGAACTGTGTGTGTTGACCTTTCAGCGGCAGGATCATTTTTGGCAGTAAATTGGATAGTTTAAGCTGGCTGTCTAAACTTGCAAGTAACTTGGTGCCCATCATTTGGGCGCATATATTTAATTAGCATGCATGTGAGATGCTGTTTCCTTCTGAGGAACATGTTCTCAACAGCAAATTCGTGGGGATGTAGAAAAGAAGACAAAAAAAGAAGCTTAACTGAGATATGGAAAAAGGGGAGCATGCATTAGAGGTAAACACAAATCCTTGAATGTTGCTGTGTATATTTTTTTAAATGTACTTTTTAGGACTGTCTGTTCAAGTTTTGACTGTAACATTGTTCACATGTTCAAAAATTAAACTTGTAATGCTTAAGACTTTGGGCCCAAGACCTTGATTTGCCGCATAATGTCTGCATCTGCGCAAATGATTTAGTAAAACATCCTCTGTTCACTTTTGTCTTTCTCTGTACTGGACAGTGTGTTGGATAGAAAGTGTTGAATGGAAAATGGTGTTTCCAGAGAACACTGCAGCACAAGTGGTCCCTATTTTCACAGCCCAGACACCCTGTCATAATACTGGGTGGAAGTACAGTATAAATAAGTGTGTGTGTATGTGTGTAATATATATATATATATATATATATATATATATATATATATATATATATATATATATATATATATATATATATATATATATATATATATATATTTTTTTTTTTTTTTTACCTTTTCAGTCTTCTCATGGTGAATGAGCATTTTGTCTCATGACACGCTGTGTTGGCAGCCTTTCAACCTTGAAACTTGTGTTTTAAAATGAGAAGACAGTCGATATTTTACTTATTTTTATTACACATATCACAATATGGTAATGCAAAAACACACATTCCTTCATTTCACCAACATACCGTGTGCTTACGAGGCAACCACAGCAAATAGCACTTACAAATCAATGTATTCAATTTGAAAGCAAGTTGCTTAAGTATCAGAAAACATTTGGGGGGCAACTAGTGATAGTATAGACTGTGATGGAGGGAACTCGATTGTCCTAACTTGTAAGAATCATACCTGCATATTGCAAAACATTAAACACAAAACATTTTGAATGATGAGAAGGGGGTACTTTACAGAATGGGGCAGGGCCCCTTTTTTTTTTTTTACCTAACTTGTAGAATTGGATGGAATTTACCGTTGGAAGTGGGGAATATCTTCAAACACGATTGCACATTTGAAATCTGCATCGTAATGTTGGCTCGGCCATGTTATTTTGATGCACGGCAACAGACACAGTAAGGACTTCAGTCCATTTATCCAGCAATGTGGGCAGAGGTTCTATATCCTGACTGATACTTGATACTTGTAGGAAGGTACAGGAGGCACACATTTCTGGTTAGTTATGAATCAGTCTGTGCAGACTGCTCGGTGGAACCCTTCAACCCAGAGACTCCTAAATGCAGTTACAGAGTTACTTGAAAAGTTATTGGCTTTCACTTTTTTCCAAAATGGGGGACGGCTTGATCACGGTCAGACATGGCAAAATAGACACGAGTGATGGCCCCTCTGACTCCTTAAAAAAAATCTCACTTTGCGTCCACGGTGTGATTATAAGATCAAGCTCCCCTCAGAAAGGTAATGGAAAACATTTTTTTTTCAAAGCACTCCTTTTTATTACTGCATTTATTAGAGTGTCTATGGAGGTTGACTCTTTAAAATAAATTCTGTAGTTGGTAGATGGGGTAAAGTGGTTAGACACTGGAAAGACAAGGGAAGTAAAGGTGCAGTTTTGCAAAATGAAATGAGCCTTTTTGAAAACCGATATAAATAAGCCCTGATACAAATGCTTAGAAATGCTCATACTTCAAACTGTTCAGGAAAATGGATTTCTGGTGAGATTCAGATGTTGTGTTTGGCACTTGAGTGGAGCTCAGTCATGACCAACATGTAAACAGTGTTTTTTGCCCAAGGAAGATGCTTTTTTTTTTTTAAAATCCTTTGGAGGAATGACACTAAGCAATTTGCTGCTCTTTTGGCCCCACCATTAGAAACAGGAGTTTTGCAAAAGAAGACAGGGAGGGACAGGGAAAGTTCCAGGGAAGAGCGTCAGTAGTCCTCAGCTGGAAGAGAGAGAAGATGGGTTTATAGAATCAGAAACTGAAAGGAGGAGGAAAAGGAGGATGATGATGATGATGATGGGGGTGGCAATCCATGCAGTTCACCCGCGGTTAGTAAGGAAACGGGAAGTCACGGCACGCAGTTAGTGTGGCTTACTTTCCACTGTGAGGAGGCATGTGCTGGCAGCGGTGCCTCGGCTGTTCACCGCTTTGCACATGTACTCCCCCTCGTCCTCGGGGAAGGTTTCCGGCAGGTAGAGGCAGTACGTCTCTCCCCTCTCAATGTACTGATAGTCCTCGCAGTCCTGAAGCATTTCGCCCTCGAACCACCAGGTGACCTCCGGCTTGGGCTCGCCGACGATTTTAACGGTAAAGCGCACGGGCTCCGAGTCAACCACAGACTGGTTTTTGAGGGCCTTTTTGAACCAGGGAGCCCCGGAATCTTCGTATCCGTCTTCGTAGGTCATGGAGCCACTGTTGATGCTTCCGTCTTCCTCTTCCTTTTTCTGCAACAACGTTATTTTTGGTATTTTTTACACTTAAGCATTATTAAAACATACAAATGTTCAGTATACTCATACAGTGAGGTGGATAAGCAAAGGTTGACAGAGGAGGCAGAGATTTACCTTCTGCAGTGCTGCGTCAATCTCTTCCTGTTCAAACTGCATTCTCTGCAGTTTCTGTTCTTCGATCCTCTTCCTCTCCTCCTCCAGTCTTGCCTTTGCCATCTGCTCAAACCGTGCCCGCATGTCCACCTTCTGCCTGAATGGGGCGTCCTCCCCCCTGCTGGCCTCCCTCTCACCCTCCTCATCCTCCTGCAAAGAGATCAGAAGCTGATGCTGGCAGCCCCTGAATGGCATGCCCAAGCCAAGTTGGTGATGTTTGGGCTGTGTTTTTGCCATTTTGTGTATACTGGTTGGGTCACAAGAGCATAGCTAGAGGTCAAAATGTGGAAAGAGTCACTGAAGATGGTTCAAGCAAGTTAGCTTGTGAGAACGAAAACCTTCACAAAGCAAATGCAATCTGTGTTGGTTAACATACTTTACAAAAAATTAAATTGACAGGTCAGTAACATATTGACAGATTACAATAAGCAAGTTTCACCAATCTCATTTTTTATTTAATTTGTCGATCTACCCTGTAATATTTCAAGAAAATAATCATGGTGGGGTGGGCGTCCAAAGTATTGGGACAGTAGTTCTTTAACAGACCTTAGCTTAATAGCCAAACACATACCCCTTTGAAGATCCATATTTAAAAACTGAAGAGAGTCTAATTTTACCTCCTTGAATCTCTCGGCTTCCCTCTCTTTGATTTCAAGGTCCATTGCCTTTCTCCGCGCCCTCTCCTCTTCAACTTTTTTTAATATCTCCTCTTCAGTCAGTTGTTTGATCTTTTCAAATTTTGATTTGAGGTTCTTCGCCTGTATGGAGCCGGTTCTCTTGAGCTTGCTGAGTTCCTTGTACTCGTTGCTCACCACTTTGGAGCTTTCATTTATTTCTTCCTGTTCCAAAGCACAGGAAATGGAGAAACGCACAAAAATGTCTGTTAAAGTAATTAGTGGAACAAAAAGGGTTTCAAATACAATTCTCATGGGGTTGGCCACTTCTGCGTCTTCCATAGCTGCTCTCACCACATAACAGAAATATGTTTCCTTTGTACAGACATGAATACACTAGGTGGCACTATGGAGTAATATACATCTTTATCCAGAATTGCAATGCAGAAGCCACAGCCAAAAGTAAGTGATGTAACTGTTCAGAACAGAACTTAAGTACCTCCAGCTCTTGAACTTCACCTCAGTGTCACTGTGTTTTGGTTATGCTGTTACAAAATTTAATTTCTAAAGCATACATTTTATAATCTGCAAGTGCTGAAGCTGTTGAAGTTCAGCACAGCAGATGCCAGCATTCCTGTGGAGTATCATCAGTAAACACTGACGCGATCTTTGGGATAACATACAATAACAAATTAAAGAGAGGAACTACAGGAATGTGGATCAAAGGACACTGTAGTCCTTCCAGAGCTGGATGGCTAATCCCTCTGTTTGGGTTCACTGCTGACCTCCTCTCCCATCTCCTGCCGCAGCTGCTCGAACTCCTGCTTCTCCTGCTCCATCTTTTGCTTGCGGTCCTCCTCAGTGCGCCTCCTCTCCTCCTCCTCCTTCTGTTTCAGCAGCTCCACGAAGTTGATCTCCAGCTTCCCAGGCGCAATCCCCTCCTGGGATTCACTCCTCACTAGGTCCTCCTCGTCATCCACCTGTCAGTGGAGGTGGACAACATGCTGGTTATGCCCTGCTCCGTATAAAACTGTAGCTAAAATGCACTTTGCCAAAAAACCACATTTGCGCAATGTGCAATCATTGCCATGCCTGTCCAAAACAACCTCTGCTATGGCACTGGATAGTCATGGACTAGCTTTCATTTACAAACAGTGTCTGAACTTATTCTGTTCTCCGAGGCTGCGTTGCTTTCTTTCCCATCTGGTTTCATAGTTAGGCACACATCATGATGTGTGTAATGTTTCTTGGTACAATGATTCCTTAAAACCACACAAATACAAGTGCTTTTGTTTACGGGAAAATGTTTGACCATTTGAATTTTGTATCTTTTGTAAACTTTTGTTTCAATTTTCCAAATTTTTGAATTTTGGAAGTTTGGAATCTTTGGAAGAATGGAGCTGTATTGAATGTGGACCAGCTGAGCACAAGGGTAAGCTTATAAATGCTGCTGTATTATACAAAAAAATAATCTGTGCATTTTAATAAGCAGCTGAATCATTATTGATGTCTTTAAAAAAAGCTTTAGATTGAACAAGCCTTTATGCGTGAAGTTGGCAGTGCGTTGCCTGTCTCTGAAATTTGGACCAACGGTGCTCATGGCCTACCATGTTCTTCCGTGCTTCGGCAAAGAGCCTCTTTTCCTCTTCCAGCCGCTGCTTTGCCTCTTCCTCGGCCTTCCTCTGCTCTTCCTCCTGCCTCTGTCGCTCCAGCTCCTCGAAGCTGATGCTCAGCTTGCCTGGCCTGGCGCTTTCCGCGGTCAGCGCGGCGTCCAGGATGTCGTCGTCCTCATCCACAATCTGCAAAGGGGCATCGTGCTGAGTCCCCATACCGTCACGCCTAAACTCACCAGACCTGCCAGCGTGGCTCTCGCTCCAGGGAGCCCCCTCACTGACCATGTTCCTCTTGGCCTCGGTGAATGCTTTCCGCTCCTCCTCCATGCGCCTCTTGGCCTCCTGCTCCACTCTCCTGCGTTCCTCTTCCAGCCTCTGCCTCTCCAGCTCCTCGAAGCTCAGCTTCAGTTTCCCGGGTCGCACCTCTTCCTTCGCGGGTGAGCTTCCTTCGCCCTCGTCCTCTGAGGCTTCCTGAAACGACAACGCTCGCATGTTAGACTCTTGAGTGACATCCCCGCAATGGAAAGGACACGTTGCATGTCCACATTGCTAGTAACGCCAAAAGGTTACCATCCCCAGCCTGGCCTCCTCAAAGGCCCTCCTCTCCTGCTCTAGCCTCTGCCGGGCCTCCTCTTCGGCCTGCTGCCTCTGCTGCTCCTGACGCTCCTTCTCCAGCTCCTCAAAGGTCACCTTCAGCTTTCCCGGGGTCACCTGCTCCTTCTCTTTAAGGTGGGGTTCATCTTCATCCTTGGACGGTGACAGGCAAGTTTGACGCAAGCGCAATTGTTACATTGTGCGTCTATGATTACCACTTCCATACAAGGCATGCAAAGGCACACTATAAGCATCACTCTTCAATATTTATGTACTGTAAAGTATCGCTGCTGGACCTCACCAGTGCAACCATGGAGCGGCGTTTGGCCTCTCGGAGGGAGCGCCTCTCCTCCTCGTATCGCTGCTGCTTCTCCTCCTCGCTCCTCTTCCTCTCCTCTTCCTCCTTGGCCTTGCCCAGGTCCTCGAAGTTGATTTTGATTTTGCCCGGAGATTTGGACGACTTTGCCGGAACCACTGTCACCTGGGGAGTGTCGTCTCCCTCCTGTGGTTTTGTGTTAAATCAAACAAAGGGGGGTTGAGTCTCCAGACTCCATTTGAGAGTTTGCCAACGACAGTGTGCATGTGCCATGGAGTGGAGCATCTGATGTTATCGATGTGTGATATGGAGAAACAGCTGCCAGTCACACAATGTCTATATAAGCTTCAGCTGCCCCTGGACCCTGACCAACTAGGTGTACAGATTGAACAATGGTGTGCTGGAGAGAGACAAATAAAGTGTTGCCCGAGGTATACAGTTAAAACATTTGCAACAAGTCAGTGCATAAATGCAGGCTACAAAACCTGCTTGGTTTATCACATGGTAATGAATACGCTGAAAGGGTTTGTGAATTTGTCTAACAATCAATGGCTATGTTCTGATTCAAGGTGTACAACAGAAATATTTCTTTACCTCAGGGTCTGAGCTACATCCACTTCTCCTTTTGTCATCAGTCTATTGAATGAAAGCAATCCATTATTTAATCAGACTTCATTTGTTGTTTCACTTTGGTTTGGAGTGTTGGGCAACAAGAACAAGATGACATGATTGTTCCATCTTTGTGGTGTCAGAAGTTAATTTAAGTGTGAAAATATTAAATTTCATTCATTTAGCATACGGTCTTACCCAGAGCAACTTACATGCCATTTATTGTCCATTCCCTGATACAATTCTTGGTTAAGTACCTGGCCCAAGGGTACAACAACATTGCCCTTGCGGGGAATCAAACCAGTAACCTTTTGGTTACGAGCCATGCTCCCATTGTGCTACAGTGCCACCACATTGTTATTTGTCAGCTGTGCCTCTGACTGGTACAACAAATTAAATTCAAGCAGCATTTAAGCATTTTCTAATTGGTACAATCCCCACACATTCTGAGGATAATTAAGACCTTGAACTTCAGGGTTAAACTCTTGCTGCTTACTCCCCTGAGCTCTGTGCCAAATTTATTTCCTGGGCTTGAGGGGTTTGTTTTCAGGTAGTGCGAACTGGCTCCTCTCAATGCACCCCCCATGTCTGGGAGGCATTAAATGGGGGGGGGGGGGGGGGGGGGGGTGATTCGACCGGCCCAGTATGCCTATGACATTAATGATGGGCCTCCACTGAGTTAAGCAAATTAACTTAACAGATGTCCTCTGCCAGCCGCTCTCAGCATGTTCCAGAATGTACGATCCCTGTTGCTGTCAGGTCACTTCCTCCAGCCTGCCGCTGGACCCGGGCCCAATCTACACCCACTGCGTGGATCTGGCCGACACTTAAAATAACTCATCCCAGTCCGCACGCGGAAGATTAGTTAAATAATTACAGATGCAGAGGCGGGAGCTCCTCGGACGGGAGCAGGAGGTATCGCCCGGCATCCTCGGCCCCTGTCCGTGTGGCCGTTTCGGGTGTGGGTGACGGGGTGACTTGCCTCCTCGGCCTTCTTTGCCAGCTCCTTCTGGATCTTGGATTTCTCCAAAGCGTCCTGGGCAGCACGCCTCTTCCTCTCCTCCTCCGCCCTCTTCCTCTCCGCCTCCTGCTGCTGCTTCTCCATCTCAGCAAATTTGCCCTTCACACTCCCTGTCAATGAAAATGAACATTCAGTATAGGTTTCACACTGCCTGTCAACCTGGATGCACATTCAATCCAAAGTCACAGTATCCATATCAGGACCATAAAATAGGCATAGATCATTCCAGAAGGACTCAAACCAGCACCCAGACGGGCTTTATTTAAAGACGGTATTTGATATTAGAGCTGGTCAAGTCTGTCTTGTTGAGGTGGCAGATAACCAGATTCATGTGGCCTGTTAACCATAATTCAACATTCAATCCAGTTCAATCCAGTTCCATGTTTAATCCAGATTCACACTGCCTGTCAACCCAGTTGCATATTCAAACCTGATTTAGGGCTGGCAGCATGAACCGCCAAGAGGACTGCAACTCGACCCGGTTCCCCATCCCACCTGCTGCCGTTTCTGTTTATTTCTTTTGGCCTACCTGTGATCTTGGGGACGTACAGTCTTTCGGTCTTGGCTGGCTTCACCTCCTCCTCCTCATCGCTTGAGGCAAGTAGCTCCTTTATCTGCAGAGGGTCAGGGCAGAGTGCGTTTAGAAGGGACAGTTTATCTTGGATCATCCACTTTGCTCCGGGCCCACGCTGGTACTGACATGCTTTGCGCATTAATCCTTGATTAAGTGCAGGAGCACATGGTTGGCAAGAGGAAGCTGATTGGAGCAGCTCCTCATGGTGGAAAGAGAAACCAACAATTAGAAAAGAGGCGGCAGTGTAGCATAGCGTAAGGAGCAGGGCTCCTAACCACAAAGCTGTTGGTTCGATTCCCCACAGGGCCACTGCTGCTGTACCCTTTGGCAAGGTGATTAACCCAGAATTGCCTCAGTAAATATCCAGCTGTATAAATAGATAGCGTGTAAAAATTGTAACCTATGTAACTTGTTCTGGATAAAAGCGTCTGCTAAACGGCAATAAAGATGAAAGAAAGGCCAATTTTTTATCACTGTGCGCTACAACCTCCCACCCCCACCCCAAAATCAGTGGAGTTTTGATTTCAAATAACTGGGTCACGGTATTTAGTAACATCGGTAGTCACAGTGCTAGATTTAATTTAATCTACTCCAATTTAGGCTGATTATTTTCATTTCTGTCTGCAGTCAGCAATGGAGGAATTTCACCTCATGCTGTTCATTTCACTTTGTTATTTATCTGCATGAAATTGCAGTTTTTTGGTCTTGGTGCTTGGTGTTTTGTAACAAACTCATTGAACTACCGTGGCCTTTTGTTCTCGAATGCTGGGATCTGTAAACAGCTGATTTATCTGGTGAAATAAATATTCGCATTATGATGTTATAACGGGATGTATTCTGTGTGGATCACCCAGCATGCCAAGGGGAAGGGGGCGGGGGGGCGGGGGTTAGCTGTGCAAATGAAGTCCAAACTCTTAACGGGGGGGTTCACGCCATGCACCAACGCGACCGCTGGCGTAATTGGTTTCGACCTGCTGCTTCCTGCGGTTCCACTCCCTCTCTCTAACGTACTGTTCCCTCCTCCTCTGGTGCTCCTCTTGACTCCGCCTCTTACCGCGCTCTTCCCTGGCCTTCTGCATGGCTTCAAACTTATTCTTTACGTCCCCTTTGCCAAGCTTGGGCACATAGCTCTTCGCCACTGGCTTGGAAGCAGAAAGAAGGATCTTTTGGGTGCAGGATGATGAGCGGGAAAGAGAGAGAGAGAGAGAAGGGGGGGAGAGAGGAGATGACAGGAAAGGAGATGAGGGGACAGATTGCCAGCAGAAGAAGGTGAAGGAGCTGATGCTAAATGCCCTTATGTGAGAAGCAATAATTACCATTCTTCAACTCTATGCCCCCCAGTGCTAATCACTGTGTATCAGTGGCGGCTGGTGAGCTGGAAACAGGGGAGGCTGAAACCTATTCCCCTTTATCCTCCTTGATTAACAATAAAACAAATCATTCACATAATAATTGACACCAATGCATAGAGTAAATGATTATGCTCGCAAAACATCGCAGATTGTCTGTAGTTTGTGCGCTACTGCGAAAGCTACAGCATGAAGTTGTATGTTGTGTGCTGTGTATGTACTACTTATAATGTGGTCCGTACCAAATGATTGAGCCAAGTGTTTCTGTAGTGTTCTGAGTGTCACTACTACAGAAAAGTCCTAAATTGACTTTATTCCCTCTGACAGCCATATTGGCATGGAAATTAGGGTTTCTGGGGTTCTGTGTATTTCCATCTGTTTTGTCTCGTTCTGCATGTGTTCCTTTCTATGTGGTTCTGCACTGTTGCCAGCGCTACTATGTACCACACAGGTTTTCATGGTTGCCGTGCAAATGCAAATAACTACCCCCAAATCTGATTATTTGTATGATTTTACGCACGTGTAGATGAGTTATAGCATATTTTGAAATCTTGGCTCAACAGTTCACTAGTTAGCAGAGCCACATGGTGCAAATGAAACATACAAATGGCTTGTACTGTAGCTGGCCAGAGAAAAGAAATGCAGGGTAGTCCACTGCGTTCGCTTGAGAAAATGATCCACCAGTCAGCACAGCTCTTTTGGGGATAATAACAATCCACGAACAGACACTAGAAAGAATGTTGATGTAAATATATAAGTGATAACAGAAGAGAGAGTGTATTGAGAACCAGGCTGAATGCATCTTGACTATCAAAAGAAAGCAAATTGAGTCAGTCGCCATTGATTTTTTTTTTTTTTTTTTTGCATGTGCTGTGACATCAGTCAAAATGGTACATGATTTCTGCTGAGCCCTCTTGCGTGGCACATGCTGAGTAGTCAGCCTCTGTTTTGCTCTGAAAACAACATGAAATGTTTAAGAATAATAGGAAGAGCAGGAGCTTCGGACTGGCCTTACCTCTTGTTTCTGTGCCACGTCGGCCATATTGGCTCCTCACTGGCGTTTTCACTGGGCCCTTGAAACTGACTGGGAGCTTCACCTCTGGGTACCAACACAGAGAACTGGGCTATATCACCGCTATACTTACATTTA
This sequence comes from Megalops cyprinoides, assembly GCF_013368585.1. Classification (NCBI taxonomy): domain Eukaryota; kingdom Metazoa; phylum Chordata; class Actinopteri; order Elopiformes; family Megalopidae; genus Megalops; species Megalops cyprinoides. The sequence continues at coordinate 22,836,732 of NC_050602.1, read as the reverse complement.
TCTGTAATTCACTCACTCAGATGAATGGATATGTCTCTCATTCTTACATGTCAAAGGTTATTTTTTCCAACACAAAAATGGCAAAGTGCAAACTGGAAAATAAACGGATTCCTCTTGGAGCTTATGTTCTTCTGTCCCCTCTGACAAAACACTTCCCAAACTCTATGTATAAATTTTTGATTTTTGTTTGACGTTTTGTAGATTTATCTCCTCTGTTAAAATGTGGTTCTTCACTAGACTGAAATCTCCCTGAAACAGTTTAAGCTGCAAACTTTCCCCCCTGAGTTACTTTGAAAGGAATTATATTATCCTATTAAGCCAGCTTTAAAACATAAGACTTGATTCAGTGTCCACATCAAAGGTTATTTTTCATAATGTTCCTGCAGATGGTCGGAAGATGACGAACAGCAAAACGATTGTTCTGGTGACTGTACAGTCTCAGAGTCAGGATGCCGATGCTGAAAATAATATATTATCAATTCAGAAATATCTGGAAAAAGGGTCTTGTGGTTAACAGATGGTGGGAGTCCTCATTTATTTTCTTACAAAACATCATTTCACATCAGGAAACATAATGTTTAAAACTGACACTGCTATACTAATGCCATTGCAATAAGCCCCTCCAACTTTGTGGGCAAGCAGTTGACAAGACAGCTTTGATAAACTAACATGTTTACTGTCATACTGGTGACTTCCTCAATTCAGATCAAAATGGAGTTGTGTATTCACTTCGGTACTACCAGTTCAGCCCGATGTGTGCAGTCCTTGGTGTGGCGGAGAGAGAGGAATGTGGAACGTTGTTCTGATTGCAATTCCCTCACGTCTGCAGGGATCCAGCCATAGATAAAGCATTACATCTGTCACAGATGATTCAGCCACCCTGATTCAGCCCGATTCCAACATGACCACTGGCTCTACCATTCATGGAACGTATGGGTTTGAGTGGAATCATTTTACCTGTCATAATTAAGGGGTTGCAACTTGTTGCAACACCCAGAGCCAATTCCAGCACCAGGTTACCCCTTTATTTGTACCCCTGTAATAGTGCATACCAATGTCTAGAGTGTGTTGACACGACGAGAATTATTAAAAAAATGAAGGTCCACTTCTACAGGGTAAACCAAGATTAAAGCTGGTGAGGCTACTTCGTTGGTTGGCTCTCCATGCGAGCGCTTATGCTCACCCTGTTTGCAACAAGCGCGACGGGAGGAGTGCAGCACATGAAGTCGTGGGCAAACTGAGCGTAACAGCTGCGCAGACAAGAGGCATCCCTGCCACACGATGAGTCACTGTATAGTGTGCAGAGACAAGTTCAAACTGGCATGTGTCTCCGGCTAATAGGGTCATTGCTATTTTTGTGCACCCGGGAGCAGAAGTTAAATGCGTTAGGCCCTACCATGCTTTTGGGAGATGATTGGCGCCCTCCTTGTGTTTTTCTGAGAGCTAACTGCCGCATCTGACGGGAGTGGCATGCCACTGAGTCATTTTTACACCTAAGATAACAAGAGTAGTGCGCTATCATCCTTCATGTGTTTCCTATAAACAATGAAACTGAGACTAGTAAGTATATAGGAAGGACGACAAAAATGAATGAAGCTTTTGTTTTGACATGAATTTTCTTTGACAGCTTTTGCAATGGACCATTCAAGCCCTTCATTTTAGATATAACTCATCAGCTAAATACAGGTATATGTAAGTGACCCTCGGTAAAAAGACCATTGGTAAAATAAAAAAAGGTGGCACTCAATTGGACGGTATGAATAGGCACAAGCATGACATAGCAGTTTTCATCTAGCCAACAAAATAATCAATGGAATCTCAAGGGGCATTTTTGTCGCTCTAAATGAAGCCGACCACTCAACGCTGACGACTACAGGAAACTGCAGATCTATAATGACTTAGACTGAATATGGTACATGTACAGAGAGGGTTGTACATGTGATAATACAAAATGTCTGTATGACAGTGATCATCTTAATTATTCAAAGTCATGATTTCATATTCCTACTTTCCATAATACATAATAACTGACCTTGGTGTCGCATCAGAAAACAGCATACTTCGCCCGTATGAAATTCGTTTGTTACTAATCAATTAAACGCTGACATTCCATGTCCAGACGCGCAATTAAGGCTTCACAGACAAGATAACGAACACTTAACCTTTTACAAGACAAATTTAGATGGATTGAGAACTCAAACAAACTTTTTGCTCCCCTTGCTCAGAACACTACAGGCGAGCTGGACGGTACACTTGATAAAGCGATACTATTGCCAAGTCCTGTGATTTAGTCTTTCATTCTGATGTTGTCCTATAAAATAAGGGTTCCCTAATTAAAAGTATCTTTTACGCATGATTACGAGGTTATTTTCAACCAATAGCCCATCAACCTTTACATTATGAACTTGTATGTAAATATTAAATACTTAAAACTCAACTAAAATACACGTTTAAGTCGGATCACAGCGGATATATTATTATATAGCAATTCTGAAATAAAAGCTGAGGTTGTAAGTTACCTCTTTCGGCCTGGTTTTTCCTCCAACTTTCATAAGAACTTTCTCCGTTAAAGAGCAGGTTAAATCCGACAAAACGGGACAAGCGTGAATCCAACACCCGCAGTAACTCGCAGACGCGTGCGCTCCGTCTGCTGTACGCTACATAGACTCACCGTCCTATGAGAGAAGTTACATCTCAGCGGGTAGTTTCCATAAAAGTCCCGTTGCGCTCCCTATCTACCGCATTCCAGGCAATCCATCGCCAGCTTCAGCTGTTCCAACACACACACAGCTTTTCCTGTCCATCCGACTCCTCTGGCCTCATCCACGCCGTAACACTTCTCGAATAACTCAACAGAGTTGCACACATTAGCATCTTTAGGCGTTTCACCAAAAGTTTTGTTCGTGTCCACTTAGTGGAACAATAACGGCGTGTTATGTTTCGTTTATGTGTTTGAAATAATGCAAATAATTTGCGCGTTTTCTTATGATGAAATTAACTTTCACTCTACTGTGCGTTTTCCAATGGATGTTTTATTTAGTTTTTCTTTTGTCTTTGGACACCCAGGAAAAGTTGTAGGGTCATATCTGGCAACATAAGGACGATTAAGGATGCCCACATGATGCAAATGTATTTAGGGATGTCTGCATCTCCGAATATCGCACGAGGAACATTCTTGTCATTGGCCACCATGTCAGTTGCAACCACTTTTATTTTTTTGGCTCATCTATTGCTTATGAAATATAAATCAATAGTAAATTCGATTCCCTTTTTGTCTTATAAAGAGCAGGTAGAGACGTGTACAGTTTAATGCACAACCAAGTTTTTTTTTTGTTTTTTTTTTACAAACTCCTTCAACTGATATTTTTGTGGGCACATCATTGTCACGATATAACGAGAGCAGAAAATCTCATTTTATTGCATTAAAATTAGAATTTAATATTCCTCTCCAAATATTCCCTGATATATGATGAGTGTGGATGATGTTGTTGGCACCAGAGTATATTCAGCTGAAACTCATCAGGTCTGTGGACCTCACTTGTGTACTTCTAAGCCAAGACAATTACCCTGGTGTTTAGACTGAGATTCAAGTGGTTTCTTGAATGATACCGTGCACATACACAACAGAAACTCTGGAATGAAAAGATACCCAAACAAAAGCCCAGACTCTGACAATCCTTTATTTGCTTACAATGAGCATACAGATGAGAGATGGAAATGCAGTTCTACTTTGTACACGCTGGGGAAGTGCAATTTTATATATAAAAAATAAAATTACTCATTCTCATGTTTCCTTTGTCTATCATCCAAATAGCTCCCCTTTCTCACAGCAGTAAAACAGTTGATGAATTGGAAAAAAAAACTATTTTTTATTTCCTTTTTGGTTTAATAAAGTTATCTGGCCATGTGTCAACACAGCTATTATGTGCTGACAATCTGAGAGAGACACACACACACACGCAGAAAACCTCCAGGCTAACTGAAATTTGTTGTTGAAACGAGCTCATTGATAACACCAGCAGACTGAACAAATGGTCCAGTTTAAGCAAAGCCGGCGGAGGGTAGAGTTTGGCAAGTTGGCACCTGGTCTTCAGAAGTTCCATAGAGAATGGAAAACGCAGCTGGGGGGGCTTCACAATTGGGCTTCCAGCACCTGCCACTTCCAAAAACACCTGCCAGGAAAAAGCTAACTGCTGCTTGGGGCAAAAAATGTGCTTAGAGTAAGGCTTTCATATTCCCTATTTGTGAACAAAAAAAAAAAGTGATACATTCACAACAGCCTTACGTTTGAGTATAAAATGGCAAGACAGTGTTTTATTCTGGGCAATACATTGAGAGCTCCAGCAGTGCGAGGCCAAGTGAGCCAAGACAGAAGTAGCTACATCCAGAGCCTTGTGTTCACTACATGAAAGTCTACCAGTTGCAAATGGAACTTTTGACAAGGCATATTTAGCAGCAATGTGGCATTATATATATATATATAAATACAGTCAAATATAGACTATATATAGTCAAAATACAAAGTCATCATCTAACAGAAGAGCAATACAGTCATGACTCATTTTAAACGGATATAGTCAGAGGATGATCTGGAGCAGTCCAAGAAAAATAAGGTGCCACATCGTTTCAAGTACAATGAAAATAAATACAGCCACTATAACAGCAGATCTTTCCTCACACGGTCCAAAACAAGTTAACAGAGGCAGTCATTTTATTCGTCCTTTCTCCTAACCCCTTTTCAAAATCTGCGTTTTTTTTTTTTTTTAATTCAGTTTATGACACTGGCGATTGTGAACCCGTCCTCAAATAAACTACTCCCTTATTCCCATGCTTTTAGGCAAAGCTCACAAGAGCTGCATTCCAATTGTGCTGGCAAAGAGAGGGTTAAAAAAATTAAAGAGGGGGGTTTGGAGTGTTGGGGTAGAGAAGGGTAGCTGAGGGAGAGGAGTCTTTGAGGGAGTGGAACTGAGGTAAAGGAATGATCGCTTTTGGGCAGTGTTGCAGTGGGGAGGGGTCTCAGGAAATGGGTGTGGTCTGAAGGCAGGCTCATATATGAGTGGGAGGAGCCAATTGAGAGATAATGCATGGGGCCAGCTGAATGAGAAGAGCGTGTATAAGGTAGGTGAGTGTAAGGCGGAGGAGACAGGGCAGTGGAGAGGAACGTGGGTGGGGTGAGGGCTAGGAGGGGGTCTTACTGCACCCGAGCCTCGAGCAGAGAGCTGGGCACCAGGGGCGCCTGGGTGCTGACGCAGCCGTTGAGGTGACGCAGGGAGTCGGCCCCCAGGTAGGCCAGGAGCAGCTCGGAGCGGCGGTGCAGGAGCTGCAGCATGTCCTCGGCCAGGCTCTCCACGCTGGAGTAGCGCACCTTCTCCAGGTCGAAGATGTCCTTCAGGAAGAACAGCACCTGGTCCTGCAGCAGTGGGAGACATCGCTAGCACACCTGTCCCGTGTAAAACATACTCACATCTGTGTTTAACTGCACATGCATCTGCACAGAATTTCAGTCAGAAAAGGCAAGGTTTACACTCCGCTCCAAATCAACACAGATACAGAACCTCAAACTCACATATGATACGCTACATGACTTCACAAAACACTTGGTTGGCTGGTTCACATCTAGGAGACACCTAAATGCACCTTACGGCAATATTTAAAAGAAGCTTTGCTGATGGTAAAGGAAGAGGTTAAAAAGTTTTGGGTGACACCCAAACACCAGGGAGGCAGGGTGTCATCACCTGCCAACCGACACAAACATCGAACTCAGACACGAATGGCGAGGCTGTATGGAAAACAGACGAGTCCCCAGACAATCTGATTACGACAAGTGCGCGCGCACATGTGGCTCGGCCGCGGCCCATGGGCCTGTGCCAGTTTCCTCTAGGTTTTGGGAGCGCTGGCTGGCGCAGCCGTGCTGTGGAACAACCAGGCTCTTCACACGTCCAACAGTAGCCCTTCAGACCCGTGGGAAGAGGTCACTGTCTCAGAGAGGCCCCAAACTCTCCCGCGCGGCTCGCAGCTGCCGCCTTTACAATGTCTCTCGCTGAATCTGCGTTCCTTTACAGTGTCTCTCGCTGAATCTGCGTTTCGCTCCACAGTCTCATTGCATTACATTATTGTCATTTAGCAGACGCTCTTATCCAGAGTGACTTACATAGGTTACAGTTTTTACATGCTATCCATTTACACAGCTGGATATTTACTGAGGCAATTGTGGGGTAAGTACCTTGCCCAAGGGTGCAGCAGCACTGCTCCAGCGGGGAATCAAACCGGCAACCTTTTGATTACGAGCCCTGCTCCTGACCACTATGCTACACTGGAACCCCCCAAGTTTTGGTCGACTTGTACGTGTAAACAGGGTTTAAAAAGAATTCAGCTCTGTGGCACAAAACTGGAATATGGCACGTTTTGACCTCAAACGCTCGCTGCAGGGCACAAATGAAGTTCTAGGAGTCAGAGCAACACGCCTCATGACTTCGTGTTCCAAGCTACTTTTCTTCAGGATATTTATATGCCCTGACAATATGCAATAAACGCCTCTGAGAGACTTTTTAAACCAGACGCAGAAAACTGCTTTCGGTGGAAGGGCCATTTCAACATCCCACTCACCAGTGTAAACTACTTCAGCACAGGATGTTAAACAGATAATGTTCAAAAAAGAGCCTTGAAGTTGGCAAATATACAGTATGTTATGTGGTTAACCCTGAGGGTAATGCTACGTCCCATTTAAAGTGT